>NW_028233615.1:0-28178 GCF_054856555.1 Leptonotus elevatus | reverse complement strand
AAAATGCATTTAAAGCCATAAAAAGTTCATTTTGGCTCTCACACCTTAACTAAATGTTGTAGACTCAAACTTTTTGCTGTCATTAGTGTATTTTTGCAAAATGAAGATGATTCAAGCATTAATTTCATTGTGCTTTTGCTCATTTTGAAGATTTTGACATTTTCACCTGAAGTGTACAATCGGGCTGAAAATGCATTTAAAGCCATAAAAAGTTCATTTTGGCTCTCACACCTTAACTAAATGTTGTAGACTCAAACTTTTTGCTGTCATTAGTGTATGTTAGCAAAATGAAGATGATTCAAGCAATAATTTCATTGTGCTTTTGCTCATTTTGAAGATTTTGACATTTTCACCTGAAGTGTACAATCGGGCTGAAAATGCATTTAAAGCCATAAAAAGTTCATTTTGGCTCTCACACCTTAACTAAATGTTGTAGACTCAAACTTTTTGCTGTCATTAGTGTATGTTAGCAAAATGAAGATGATTCAAGCATTAATTTCATTGTGCTTTTGCTCATTTTGAAGATTTTGACATTTTCACCTGAAGTGTACAATCAGGCTGAAAATGCATTTAAAGCCATAAAAAGTTCATTTTGGCTCTCACACCTTAACTAAATGTTGTAGACTCAAACTTTTTGCTGTCATTAGTGTATTTTAGCAAAATGAAGATGATTCAAGCATTAATTTCATTGTGCTTTTGCTCATTTTGAAGATTTTGACATTTTCACCTGAAGTGTACAATCAGGCTGAAAATGCATTTAAAGCCATAAAAAGTTCATTTTGGCTCTCACACCTTAACTAAATGTTGTAGACTCAAACTTTTTGCTGTCATTAGTGTATGTTAGCAAAATGAAGATGATTCAAGCATTAATTTCATTGTGCTTTTGCTCATTTTGAAGATTTTGACATTTTCACCTGAAGTGTACAATCAGGCTGAAAATGCATTTAAAGCCATAAAAAGTTCATTTTGGCTCTCACACCTTAACTAAATGTTGTAGACTCAAACTTTTTGCTGTCATTAGTGTATTTTAGCAAAATGAAGATGATTCAAGCATTAATTTCATTGTGCTTTTGCTCATTTTGAAGATTTTGACATTTTCACCTGAAGTGTACAATCGGGCTGAAAATGCATTTAAAGCCATAAAAAGTTCATTTTGGCTCTCACACCTTAACTAAATGTTGTAGACTCAAACTTTTTGCTGTCATTAGTGTATTTTAGCAAAATGAAGATGATTCAAGCATTAATTTCATTGTGCTTTTGCTCATTTTGAAGATTTTGACATTTTCACCTGAAGTGTACAATCAGGCTGAAAATGCATTTAAAGCCATAAAAAGTTCATTTTGGCTCTCACACCTTAACTAAATGTTGTAGACTCAAACTTTTTGCTGTCATTAGTGTATTTTAGCAAAATGAAGATGATTCAAGCATTAATTTCATTGTGCTTTTGCTCATTTTGAAGATTTTGACATTTTCACCTGAAGTGTACAATCGGGCTGAAAATGCATTTAAAGCCATAAAAAGTTCATTTTGGCTCTCACACCTTAACTAAATGTTGTAGACTCAAACTTTTTGCTGTCATTAGTGTATTTTTGCAAAATGAAGATGATTCAAGCATTAATTTCATTGTGCTTTTGCTCATTTTGAAGATTTTGACATTTTCACCTGAAGTGTACAATCGGGCTGAAAATGCATTTAAAGCCATAAAAAGTTCATTTTGGCTCTCACACCTTAACTAAATGTTGTAGACTCAAACTTTTTGCTGTCATTAGTGTATGTTAGCAAAATGAAGATGATTCAAGCAATAATTTCATTGTGCTTTTGCTCATTTTGAAGATTTTGACATTTTCACCTGAAGTGTACAATCGGGCTGAAAATGCATTTAAAGCCATAAAAAGTTCATTTTGGCTCTCACACCTTAACTAAATGTTGTAGACTCAAACTTTTTGCTGTCATTAGTGTATGTTAGCAAAATGAAGATGATTCAAGCATTAATTTCATTGTGCTTTTGCTCATTTTGAAGATTTTGACATTTTCACCTGAAGTGTACAATCAGGCTGAAAATGCATTTAAAGCCATAAAAAGTTCATTTTGGCTCTCACACCTTAACTAAATGTTGTAGACTCAAACTTTTTGCTGTCATTAGTGTATTTTAGCAAAATGAAGATGATTCAAGCATTAATTTCATTGTGCATTTGCTCATTTTGAAGATTTTGACATTTTCACCTGAAGTGTACAATTAGGGGCTGAAAACGCGTTTAAAGCAATAAAAAGTTCATTTTGGCTCTCACACCTTAACTAAATGTTGTAGACTCAAACTTTTTGCTGTCATTAGTATATTTTAGCAAAATGAAGATGATTCAAGCATTAATTTTATTGTGCTTTTGCTCATTTTGAAGATTTTGACATTTTCACCTGAAGTGTACAATCGGGCTGAAAATGCATTTAAAGCCATAAAAAGTTCATTTTGGCTCTCACACCTTAACTAAATGTTGTAGACTCAAACTTTTTGCTGTCATTAGTGTATGTTAGCAAAATGAAGATGATTCAAGCATTAATTTCATTGTGCTTTTGCTCATTTTGAAGATTTTGACATTTTCACCTGAAGTGTACAATCAGGCTGAAAATGCATTTAAAGCCATAAAAAGTTCATTTTGGCTCTCACACCTTAACTAAATGTTGTAGACTCAAACTTTTTGCTGTCATTAGTGTATTTTAGCAAAATGAAGATGATTCAAGCATTAATTTCATTGTGCTTTTGCTCATTTTGAAGACTTTGACATTTTCACCTGAAGTGTACAATTAGGGGCTGAAAACGCGTTTAAAGCAATAAAAAGTTCATTTTGGCTCTCACACCTTAACTAAATGTTGTAGACTCAAACTTTTTGCTGTCATTAGTATATTTTAGCAAAATGAAGATGATTCAAGCATTAATTTTATTGTGCTTTTGCTCATTTTGAAGATTTTGACATTTTCACCTGAAGTGTACAATCAGGCTGAAAATGCATTTAAAGCCATAAAAAGTTCATTTTGGCTCTCACACCTTAACTAAATGTTGTAGACTCAAACTTTTTGCTGTCATTAGTGTATTTTAGCAAAATGAAGATGATTCAAGCATTAATTTCATTGTGCTTTTGCTCATTTTGAAGATTTTGACATTTTCACCTGAAGTGTACAATCAGGCTGAAAATGCATTTAAAGCCATAAAAAGTTCATTTTGGCTCTCACACCTTAACTAAATGTTGTAGACTCAAACTTTTTGCTGTCATTAGTGTATGTTAGCAAAATGAAGATGATTCAAGCATTAATTTCATTGTGCTTTTGCTCATTTTGAAGATTTTGACATTTTCACCTGAAGTGTACAATCAGGCTGAAAATGCATTTAAAGCCATAAAAAGTTCATTTTGGCTCTCACACCTTAACTAAATGTTGTAAACTCAAACTTTTTGCTGTCATTAGTGTATTTTAGCAAAATGAAGATGATTCAAGCATTAATTTCATTGTGCTTTTGCTCATTTTGAAGATTTTGACATTTTCACCTGAAGTGTACAATTAGGGGCTGAAAACGCGTTTAAAGCAATAAAAAGTTCATTTTGGCTCTCACACCTTAACTAAATGTTGTAGACTCAAACTTTTTGCTGTCATTAGTGTATGTTAGCAAAATGAAGATGATTCAAGCATTAATTTCATTGTGCTTTTGCTCATTTTGAAGATTTTGACATTTTCACCTGAAGTGTACAATCAGGCTGAAAATGCATTTAAAGCCATAAAAAGTTCATTTTGGCTCTCACACCTTAACTAAATGTTGTAGACTCAAACTTTTTGCTGTCATTAGTGTATTTTAGCAAAATGAAGATGATTCAAGCATTAATTTCATTGTGCTTTTGCTCATTTTGAAGATTTTGACATTTTCACCTGAAGTGTACAATCGGGCTGAAAATGCATTTAAAGCCATAAAAAGTTCATTTTGGCTCTCACACCTTAACTAAATGTTGTAGACTCAAACTTTTTGCTGTCATTAGTGTATTTTAGCAAAATGAAGATGATTCAAGCATTAATTTCATTGTGCTTTTGCTCATTTTGAAGATTTTGACATTTTCACCTGAAGTGTACAATTAGGGGCTGAAAACGCGTTTAAAGCAATAAAAAGTTCATTTTGGCTCTCACACCTTAACTAAATGTTGTAGACTCAAACTTTTTGCTGTCATTAGTGTATTTTAGCAAAATGAAGATGATTCAAGCATTAATTTCATTGTGCTTTTGCTCATTTTGAAGATTTTGACATTTTCACCTGAAGTGTACAATCGGGCTGAAAATGCATTTAAAGCCATAAAAAGTTCATTTTGGCTCTCACACCTTAACTAAATGTTGTAGACTCAAACTTTTTGCTGTCATTAGTGTATTTTAGCAAAATGAAGATGATTCAAGCATTAATTTCATTGTGCTTTTGCTCATTTTGAAGATTTTGACATTTTCACCTGAAGTGTACAATCGGGCTGAAAATGCATTTAAAGCCATAAAAAGTTCATTTTGGCTCTCACACCTTAACTAAATGTTGTAGACTCAAACTTTTTGCTGTCATTAGTGTATTTTAGCAAAATGAAGATGATTCAAGCATTAATTTCATTGTGCTTTTGCTCATTTTGAAGATTTTGACATTTTCACCTGAAGTGTACAATTAGGGGCTGAAAACGCGTTTAAAGCAATAAAAAGTTCATTTTGGCTCTCACACCTTAACTAAATGTTGTAGACTCAAACTTTTTGCTGTCATTAGTGTATGTTAGCAAAATGAAGATGATTCAAGCATTAATTTCATTGTGCTTTTGCTCATTTTGAAGATTTTGACATTTTCACCTGAAGTGTACAATCAGGCTGAAAATGCATTTAAAGCCATAAAAAGTTCATTTTGGCTCTCACACCTTAACTAAATGTTGTAGACTCAAACTTTTTGCTGTCATTAGTGTATTTTAGCAAAATGAAGATGATTCAAGCATTAATTTCATTGTGCTTTTGCTCATTTTGAAGATTTTGACATTTTCACCTGAAGTGTACAATCGGGCTGAAAATGCATTTAAAGCCATAAAAAGTTCATTTTGGCTCTCACACCTTAACTAAATGTTGTAGACTCAAACTTTTTGCTGTCATTAGTGTATTTTAGCAAAATGAAGATGATTCAAGCATTAATTTCATTGTGCATTTGCTCATTTTGAAGATTTTGACATTTTCACCTGAAGTGTACAATTAGGGGCTGAAAACGCGTTTAAAGCAATAAAAAGTTCATTTTGGCTCTCACACCTTAACTAAATGTTGTAGACTCAAACTTTTTGCTGTCATTAGTGTATTTTAGCAAAATGAAGATGATTCAAGCATTAATTTCATTGTGCTTTTGCTCATTTTGAAGATTTTGACATTTTCACCTGAAGTGTACAATTAGGGGCTGAAAACGCGTTTAAAGCAATAAAAAGTTCATTTTGGCTCTCACACCTTAACTAAATGTTGTAGACTCAAACTTTTTGCTGTCATTAGTGTATTTTAGCAAAATGAAGATGATTCAAGCATTAATTTCATTGTGCTTTTGCTCATTTTGAAGATTTTGACATTTTCACCTGAAGTGTACAATCAGGCTGAAAATGCATTTAAAGCCATAAAAAGTTCATTTGGCTCTAACACCTTAACTAAATGTTGTAGACTCAAACTTTTTGCTGTCATTAGTGTATTTTAGCAAAATGAAGATGATTCAAGCATTAATTTCATTGTGCTTTTGCTCATTTTGAAGATTTTGACATTTTCACCTGAAGTGTACAATCGGGCTGAAAATGCATTTAAAGCCATAAAAAGTTCATTTTGGCTCTCACACCTTAACTAAATGTTGTAGACTCAAACTTTTTGCTGTCATTAGTGTATTTTAGCAAAATGAAGATGATTCAAGCATTAATTTCATTGTGCTTTTGCTCATTTTGAAGATTTTGACATTTTCACCTGAAGTGTACAATCGGGCTGAAAATGCATTTAAAGCCATAAAAAGTTCATTTTGGCTCTCACACCTTAACTAAATGTTGTAGACTCAAACTTTTTGCTGTCATTAGTGTATTTTAGCAAAATGAAGATGATTCAAGCATTAATTTCATTGTGCTTTTGCTCATTTTGAAGATTTTGACATTTTCACCTGAAGTGTACAATTAGGGGCTGAAAACGCGTTTAAAGCAATAAAAAGTTCATTTTGGCTCTCACACCTTAACTAAATGTTGTAGACTCAAACTTTTTGCTGTCATTAGTGTATGTTAGCAAAATGAAGATGATTCAAGCATTAATTTCATTGTGCTTTTGCTCATTTTGAAGATTTTGACATTTTCACCTGAAGTGTACAATCAGGCTGAAAATGCATTTAAAGCCATAAAAAGTTCATTTTGGCTCTCACACCTTAACTAAATGTTGTAGACTCAAACTTTTTGCTGTCATTAGTGTATTTTAGCAAAATGAAGATGATTCAAGCATTAATTTCATTGTGCTTTTGCTCATTTTGAAGATTTTGACATTTTCACCTGAAGTGTACAATCGGGCTGAAAATGCATTTAAAGCCATAAAAAGTTCATTTTGGCTCTCACACCTTAACTAAATGTTGTAGACTCAAACTTTTTGCTGTCATTAGTGTATTTTAGCAAAATGAAGATGATTCAAGCATTAATTTCATTGTGCATTTGCTCATTTTGAAGATTTTGACATTTTCACCTGAAGTGTACAATTAGGGGCTGAAAACGCGTTTAAAGCAATAAAAAGTTCATTTTGGCTCTCACACCTTAACTAAATGTTGTAGACTCAAACTTTTTGCTGTCATTAGTGTATTTTAGCAAAATGAAGATGATTCAAGCATTAATTTCATTGTGCTTTTGCTCATTTTGAAGATTTTGACATTTTCACCTGAAGTGTACAATCGGGCTGAAAATGCATTTAAAGCCATAAAAAGTTCATTTTGGCTCTCACACCTTAACTAAATGTTGTAGACTCAAACTTTTTGCTGTCATTAGTGTATTTTAGCAAAATGAAGATGATTCAAGCATTAATTTCATTGTGCTTTTGCTCATTTTGAAGATTTTGACATTTTCACCTGAAGTGTACAATCAGGCTGAAAATGCATTTAAAGCCATAAAAAGTTCATTTTGGCTCTCACACCTTAACTAAATGTTGTAGACTCAAACTTTTTGCTGTCATTAGTGTATTTTAGCAAAATGAAGATGATTCAAGCATTAATTTCATTGTGCTTTTGCTCATTTTGAAGATTTTGACATTTTCACCTGAAGTGTACAATCGGGCTGAAAATGCATTTAAAGCCATAAAAAGTTCATTTTGGCTCTCACACCTTAACTAAATGTTGTAGACTCAAACTTTTTGCTGTCATTAGTGTATTTTAGCAAAATGAAGATGATTCAAGCATTAATTTCATTGTGCTTTTGCTCATTTTGAAGATTTTGACATTTTCACCTGAAGTGTACAATCGGGCTGAAAATGCATTTAAAGCCATAAAAGTTCATTTTGGCTCTCACACCTTAACTAAATGTTGTAGACTCAAACTTTTTGCTGTCATTAGTGTATTTTAGCAAAATGAAGATGATTCAAGCATTAATTTCATTGTGCTTTTGCTCATTTTGAAGATTTTGACATTTTCACTGAAGTGTACAATTAGGGGCTGAAAACGCGTTTAAAGCAATAAAAAGTTCATTTTGGCTCTCACACCTTAACTAAATGTTGTAGACTCAAACTTTTTGCTGTCATTAGTGTATGTTAGCAAAATGAAGATGATTCAAGCATTAATTTCATTGTGCTTTTGCTCATTTTGAAGATTTTGACATTTTCACCTGAAGTGTACAATCAGGCTGAAAATGCATTTAAAGCCATAAAAAGTTCATTTTGGCTCTCACACCTTAACTAAATGTTGTAGACTCAAACTTTTTGCTGTCATTAGTGTATTTTAGCAAAATGAAGATGATTCAAGCATTAATTTCATTGTGCTTTTGCTCATTTTGAAGATTTTGACATTTTCACCTGAAGTGTACAATCGGGCTGAAAATGCATTTAAAGCCATAAAAAGTTCATTTTGGCTCTCACACCTTACTAAATGTTGTAGACTCAAACTTTTTGCTGTCATTAGTGTATTTTAGCAAAATGAAGATGATTCAAGCATTAATTTCATTGTGCATTTGCTCATTTTGAAGATTTTGACATTTTCACCTGAAGTGTACAATTAGGGGCTGAAACGCGTTTAAAGCAATAAAAAGTTCATTTTGGCTCTCACACCTTAACTAAATGTTGTAGACTCAAACTTTTTGCTGTCATTAGTGTATGTTAGCAAAATGAAGATGATTCAAGCATTAATTTCATTGTGCTTTTGCTCATTTTGAAGATTTTGACATTTTCACCTGAAGTGTACAATTAGGGCTGAAAACGCGTTTAAAGCAATAAAAAGTTCATTTTGGCTCTCACACCTTAACTAAATGTTGTAGACTCAAACTTTTTGCTGTCATTAGTATATTTTAGCAAATGAAGATGATTCAAGCATTAATTTTATTGTGCTTTTGCTCATTTTGAAGATTTTGACATTTTCACCTGAAGTGTACAATCGGGCTGAAAATGCATTTAAAGCCATAAAAAGTTCATTTTGGCTCTCACACCTTAACTAAATGTTGTAGACTCAAACTTTTTGCTGTCATTAGTGTATGTTAGCAAAATGAAGATGATTCAAGCATTAATTTCATTGTGCTTTTGCTCATTTTGAAGATTTTGACATTTTCACCTGAAGTGTACAATTAGGGGCTGAAAATGCATTTAAAGCCATAAAAGTTCATTTTGGCTCTCACACCTTAACTAAATGTTGTAGACTCAAACTTTTTGCTGTCATTAGTGTATTTTAGCAAAATGAAGATGATTCAAGCATTAATTTCATTGTGCTTTTGCTCATTTTGAAGATTTTGACATTTTCACCTGAAGTGTACAATCGGGCTGAAAATGCATTTAAAGCCATAAAAAGTTCATTTTGGCTCTCACACCTTAACTAAATGTTGTAGACTCAAACTTTTTGCTGTCATTAGTGTATTTAGCAAAATGAAGATGATTCAAGCATTAATTTCATTGTGCTTTTGCTCATTTTGAAGATTTTGACATTTTCACCTGAAGTGTACAATCGGCTGAAAATGCATTTAAAGCATAAAAAGTTCATTTGGACTCTCACCCTTAACTAAATGTTGTAGACTCAACTTTTTGCTGTCATTAGTGTATGTTAGCAAAATGAAGATGATTCAAGCATTAATTTCATTGTGCTTTTGCTCATTTTGAAGATTTTGACATTTTCACCTGAAGTGTACAATCAGGCTGAAAATGCATTTAAAGCCATAAAAAGTTCATTTTGGCTCTCACACCTTAACTAAATGATTAACTAAATGTTGTAGACTCAAACTTTTTGCTGTCATTAGTGTATTTTAGCAAAATGAAGATGATTTAAGTATTAATTTCATTGTGCTTTTGCTCATTTTGAAGATTTTGACATTTTCACCTGAAGTGTACAATTAGGGGCTGAAAACGCGTTTAAAGCAATAAAAAGTTCATTTTGGCTCTCACACCTTAACTAAATGTTGTAGACTCAAACTTTTTGCTGTCATTAGTATATTTTAGCAAAATGAAGATGATTCAAGCATTAATTTTATTGTGCTTTTGCTCATTTTGAAGATTTTGACATTTTCACCTGAAGTGTACAATCGGGCTGAAAATGCATTTAAAGCCATAAAAAGTTCATTTTGGCTCTCACACCTTAACTAAATGTTGTAGACTCAAACTTTTTGCTGTCATTAGTGTATGTTAGCAAAATGAAGATGATTCAAGCATTAATTTCATTGTGCTTTTGCTCATTTTGAAGATTTTGACATTTTCACCTGAAGTGTACAATCGGGCTGAAAATGCATTTAAAGCCATAAAAAGTTCATTTTGGCTCTCACACCTTAACTAAATGTTGTAGACTCAAACTTTTTGCTGTCATTAGTGTATTTTAGCAAAATGAAGATGATTCAAGCATTAATTTCATTGTGCTTTTGCTCATTTTGAAGATTTTGACATTTTCACCCGAAGTGTACAATCGGGCTGAAAATGCATTTAAAGCCATAAAAAGTTCATTTTGGCTCTCACACCTTAACTAAATGTTGTAGACTCAAACTTTTTGCTGTCATTAGTGTATGTTAGCAAAATGAAGATGATTCAAGCATTAATTTCATTGTGCTTTTGCTCATTTTGAAGATTTTGACATTTTCACCTGAAGTGTACAATTAGGGGCTGAAAACGCGTTTAAAGCAATAAAAAGTTCATTTTGGCTCTCACACCTTAACTAAATGTTGTAGACTCAAACTTTTTGCTGTCATTAGTGTATGTTAGCAAAATGAAGATGATCCAAGCATTAATTTCATTGTGCTTTTGCTCATTTTGAAGATTTTGACATTTTCACCTGAAGTGTACAATCGGGCTGAAAATGCATTTAAAGCCATAAAAAGTTCATTTTGGCTCTCACACCTTAACTAAATGTTGTAGACTCAAACTTTTTGCTGTCATTAGTGTATGTTAGCAAAATGAAGATGATTCAAGCATTAATTTCATTGTGCTTTTGCTCATTTTGAAGATTTTGACATTTTCACCTGAAGTGTACAATCAGGCTGAAAATGCATTTAAAGCCATAAAAAGTTCATTTTGGCTCTCACACCTTAACTAAATGTTGTAGACTCAAACTTTTTGCTGTCATTAGTGTATTTTAGCAAAATGAAGATGATTCAAGCATTAATTTCATTGTGCTTTTGCTCATTTTGAAGATTTTGACATTTTCACCTGAAGTGTACAATTAGGGGCTGAAAATGCATTTAAAGCCATAAAAAGTTCATTTTGGCTCTCACACCTTAACTAAATGTTGTAGACTCAAACTTTTTGCTGTCATTAGTGCATGTTAGCAAAATGAAGATGATTCAAGCATTAATTTCATTGTGCTTTTGCTCATTTTGAAGATTTTGACATTTTCACCTGAAGTGTACAATCAGGCTGAAAATGCATTTAAAGCCATAAAAAGTTCATTTTGGCTCTCACACCTTAACTAAATGTTGTAGACTCAAACTTTTTGCTGTCGTTAGTGTATTTTAGCAAAATGAAGATGATTCAAGCATTAATTTCATTGTGCTTTTGCTCATTTTGAAGATTTTGACATTTTCACCTGAAGTGTACAATCAAGCTGAAAATGCATTTAAAGCCATAAAAAGTTCATTTTGGCTCTCACACCTTAACTAAATGTTGTAGACTCAAACTTTTTGCTGTCATTAGTGTATTTTAGCAAAATGAAGATGATTCAAGCATTAATTTCATTGTGCTTTTGCTCATTTTGAAGATTTTGACATTTTCACCTGAAGTGTACAATCAGGCTGAAAATGCATTTAAAGCCATAAAAAGTTCATTTTGGCTCTCACACCTTAACTAAATGTTGTAGACTCAAACTTTTTGCTGTCATTAGTGTATGTTAGCAAAATGAAGATGATTCAAGCATTAATTTCATTGTGCTTTTGCTCGTTTTGAAGATTTTGACATTTTCACCTGAAGTGTACAATCGGGCTGAAAATGCATTTAAAGCCATAAAAAGTTCATTTTGGCTCTCACACCTTAACTAAATGTTGTAGACTCAAACTTTTTGCTGTCATTAGTGTATTTTAGCAAAATGAAGATGATTCAAGCATTAATTTCATTGTGCTTTTGCTCATTTTGAAGATTTTGACATTTTCACCTGAAGTGTACAATCGGGCTGAAAATGCATTTAAAGCCATAAAAAGTTCATTTTGGCTCTCACACCTTAACTAAATGTTGTAGACTCAAACTTTTTGCTGTCATTAGTGTATTTTAGCAAAATGAAGATGATTCAAGCATTAATTTCATTGTGCTTTTGCTCATTTTGAAGATTTTGACATTTTCACCTGAAGTGTACAATCGGGCTGAAAATGCATTTAAAGCCATAAAAAGTTCATTTTGGCTCTCACACCTTAACTAAATGTTGTAGACTCAAACTTTTTGCTGTCATTAGTGTATGTTAGCAAAATGAAGATGATTCAAGCATTAATTTCATTGTGCTTTTGCTCATTTTGAAGATTTTGACATTTTCACCTGAAGTGTACAATCAGGCTGAAAATGCATTTAAAGCCATAAAAAGTTCATTTTGGCTCTCACACCTTAACTAAATGTTGTAGACTCAAACTTTTTGCTGTCATTAGTGTATTTTAGCAAAATGAAGATGATTTAAGTATTAATTTCATTGTGCTTTTGCTCATTTTGAAGATTTTGACATTTTCACCTGAAGTGTACAATTAGGGGCTGAAAACGCGTTTAAAGCAATAAAAAGTTCATTTTGGCTCTCACACCTTAACTAAATGTTGTAGACTCAAACTTTTTGCTGTCATTAGTATATTTTAGCAAAATGAAGATGATTCAAGCATTAATTTTATTGTGCTTTTGCTCATTTTGAAGATTTTGACATTTTCACCTGAAGTGTACAATCGGGCTGAAAATGCATTTAAAGCCATAAAAAGTTCATTTTGGCTCTCACACCTTAACTAAATGTTGTAGACTCAAACTTTTTGCTGTCATTAGTGTATGTTAGCAAAATGAAGATGATTCAAGCATTAATTTCATTGTGCTTTTGCTCATTTTGAAGATTTTGACATTTTCACCTGAAGTGTACAATCGGGCTGAAAATGCATTTAAAGCCATAAAAAGTTCATTTTGGCTCTCACACCTTAACTAAATGTTGTAGACTCAAACTTTTTGCTGTCATTAGTGTATTTTAGCAAAATGAAGATGATTCAAGCATTAATTTCATTGTGCTTTTGCTCATTTTGAAGATTTTGACATTTTCACCCGAAGTGTACAATCGGGCTGAAAATGCATTTAAAGCCATAAAAAGTTCATTTTGGCTCTCACACCTTAACTAAATGTTGTAGACTCAAACTTTTTGCTGTCATTAGTGTATGTTAGCAAAATGAAGATGATTCAAGCATTAATTTCATTGTGCTTTTGCTCATTTTGAAGATTTTGACATTTTCACCTGAAGTGTACAATTAGGGGCTGAAAACGCGTTTAAAGCAATAAAAAGTTCATTTTGGCTCTCACACCTTAACTAAATGTTGTAGACTCAAACTTTTTGCTGTCATTAGTGTATGTTAGCAAAATGAAGATGATTCAAGCATTAATTTCATTGTGCTTTTGCTCATTTTGAAGATTTTGACATTTTCACCTGAAGTGTACAATCAGGCTGAAAATGCATTTAAAGCCATAAAAAGTTCAATTTGGCTCTCACACCTTAACTAAATGTTGTAGACTCAAACTTTTTGCTGTCATTAGTGTATTTTAGCAAAATGAAGATGATTCAAGCATTAATTTTATTGTGCTTTTGCTCATTTTGAAGATTTTGACATTTTCACCTGAAGTGTACAATCGGGCTGAAAATGCATTTAAAGCCATAAAAAGTTCATTTTGGCTCTCACACCTTAACTAAATGTTGTAGACTCAAACTTTTTGCTGTCATTAGTGTATGTTAGCAAAATGAAGATGATTCAAGCATTAATTTCATTGTGCTTTTGCTCATTTTGAAGATTTTGACATTTTCACCTGAAGTGTACAATCAGGCTGAAAATGCATTTAAAGCCATAAAAAGTTCATTTTGGCTCTCACACCTTAACTAAATGTTGTAGACTCAAACTTTTTGCTGTCATTAGTGTATTTTAGCAAAATGAAGATGATTCAAGCATTAATTTCATTGTGCTTTTGCTCATTTTGAAGATTTTGACATTTTCACCTGAAGTGTACAATTAGGGGCTGAAAATGCATTTAAAGCCATAAAAAGTTCATTTTGGCTCTCACACCTTAACTAAATGTTGTAGACTCAAACTTTTTGCTGTCATTAGTGCATGTTAGCAAAATGAAGATGATTCAAGCATTAATTTCATTGTGCTTTTGCTCATTTTGAAGATTTTGACATTTTCACCTGAAGTGTACAATCAGGCTGAAAATGCATTTAAAGCCATAAAAAGTTCATTTTGGCTCTCACACCTTAACTAAATGTTGTAGACTCAAACTTTTTGCTGTCGTTAGTGTATTTTAGCAAAATGAAGATGATTCAAGCATTAATTTCATTGTGCTTTTGCTCATTTTGAAGATTTTGACATTTTCACCTGAAGTGTACAATCAAGCTGAAAATGCATTTAAAGCCATAAAAAGTTCATTTTGGCTCTCACACCTTAACTAAATGTTGTAGACTCAAACTTTTTGCTGTCATTAGTGTATTTTAGCAAAATGAAGATGATTCAAGCATTAATTTCATTGTGCTTTTGCTCATTTTGAAGATTTTGACATTTTCACCTGAAGTGTACAATCAGGCTGAAAATGCATTTAAAGCCATAAAAAGTTCATTTTGGCTCTCACACCTTAACTAAATGTTGTAGACTCAAACTTTTTGCTGTCATTAGTGTATGTTAGCAAAATGAAGATGATTCAAGCATTAATTTCATTGTGCTTTTGCTCGTTTTGAAGATTTTGACATTTTCACCTGAAGTGTACAATCAGGCTGAAAATGCATTTAAAGCCATAAAAAAGTTCATTTTGGCTCTCACACCTTAACTAAATGTTGTAGACTCAAACTTTTTGCTGTCATTAGTGTATTTTAGCAAAATGAAGATGATTCAAGCATTAATTTCATTGTGCTTTTGCTCATTTTGAAGATTTTGACATTTTCACCTGAAGTGTACAATCGGGCTGAAAATGCATTTAAAGCCATAAAAGTTCATTTTGGCTCTCACACCTTAACTAAATGTTTGTAGACTCAACTTTTTGCTGTCATTAGTGTATTTTAGCAAAATGAAGATGATTCAAGCATTAATTTCATTGTGCTTTTGCTCATTTTGAAGATTTTGACATTTTCACCTGAAGTGTACAATCAGGCTGAAAATGCATTTAAAGCCATAAAAAGTTCATTTTGGCTCTCACACCTTAACTAAATGTTGTAGACTCAAACTTTTTGCTGTCATTAGTGTATTTTAGCAAAATGAAGATGATTCAAGCATTAATTTCATTGTGCTTTTGCTCATTTTGAAGATTTTGACATTTTCACCTGAAGTGTACAATCAGGCTGAAAATGCATTTAAAGCCATAAAAAGTTCATTTTGGCTCTCACACCTTAACTAAATGTTGTAGACTCAAACTTTTTGCTGTCATTAGTGTATTTTAGCAAAATGAAGATGATTCAAGCATTAATTTCATTGTGCTTTTGCTCATTTTGAAGATTTTGACATTTTCACCTGAAGTGTACAATCAGGCTGAAAATGCATTTAAAGCCATAAAAAGTTAATTTTGGCTCTCACACCTTAACTAAATGTTGTAGACTCAAACTTTTTGCTGTCATTAGTGTATGTTAGCAAAATGAAGATGATTCAAGCATTAATTTCATTGTGCTTTTGCTCATTTTGAAGATTTTGACATTTTCACCTGAAGTGTACAATCAGGCTGAAAATGCATTTAAAGCCATAAAAAGTTCATTTTGGCTCTCACACCTTAACTAAATGTTGTAGACTCAAACTTTTTGCTGTCATTAGTATATTTTAGCAAAATGAAGATGATTCAAGCATTAATTTTATTGTGCTTTTGCTCATTTTGAAGATTTTGACATTTTCACCTGAAGTGTACAATCAGGCTGAAAATGCATTTAAAGCCATAAAAAGTTCATTTTGGCTCTCACACCTTAACTAAATGTTGTAGACTCAAACCTTTTGCTGTCATTAGTGTATTTTAGCAAAATGAAGATGATTCAAGCATTAATTTCATTGTGCTTTTGCTCATTTTGAAGATTTTGACATTTTCACCTGAAGTGTACAATCGGGCTGAAAATGCATTTAAAGCCATAAAAAGTTCATTTTGGCTCTCACACCTTAACTAAATGTTGTAGACTCAAACTTTTTGCTGTCATTAGTGTATTTTTGCAAAATGAAGATGATTCAAGCATTAATTTCATTGTGCTTTTGCTCATTTTGAAGATTTTGACATTTTCACCTGAAGTGTACAATCGGGCTGAAAATGCATTTAAAGCCATAAAAAGTTCATTTTGGCTCTCACACCTTAACTAAATGTTGTAGACTCAAACTTTTTGCTGTCATTAGTGTATGTTAGCAAAATGAAGATGATTCAAGCAATAATTTCATTGTGCTTTTGCTCATTTTGAAGATTTTGACATTTTCACCTGAAGTGTACAATCGGGCTGAAAATGCATTTAAAGCCATAAAAAGTTCATTTTGGCTCTCACACCTTAACTAAATGTTGTAGACTCAAACTTTTTGCTGTCATTAGTGTATGTTAGCAAAATGAAGATGATTCAAGCATTAATTTCATTGTGCTTTTGCTCATTTTGAAGATTTTGACATTTTCACCTGAAGTGTACAATCAGGCTGAAAATGCATTTAAAGCCATAAAAAGTTCATTTTGGCTCTCACACCTTAACTAAATGTTGTAGACTCAAACTTTTTGCTGTCATTAGTGTATTTTAGCAAAATGAAGATGATTCAAGCATTAATTTCATTGTGCATTTGCTCATTTTGAAGATTTTGACATTTTCACCTGAAGTGTACAATTAGGGGCTGAAAACGCGTTTAAAGCAATAAAAAGTTCATTTTGGCTCTCACACCTTAACTAAATGTTGTAGACTCAAACTTTTTGCTGTCATTAGTATATTTTAGCAAAATGAAGATGATTCAAGCATTAATTTTATTGTGCTTTTGCTCATTTTGAAGATTTTGACATTTTCACCTGAAGTGTACAATCGGGCTGAAAATGCATTTAAAGCCATAAAAAGTTCATTTTGGCTCTCACACCTTAACTAAATGTTGTAGACTCAAACTTTTTGCTGTCATTAGTGTATGTTAGCAAAATGAAGATGATTCAAGCATTAATTTCATTGTGCTTTTGCTCATTTTGAAGATTTTGACATTTTCACCTGAAGTGTACAATCAGGCTGAAAATGCATTTAAAGCCATAAAAAGTTCATTTTGGCTCTCACACCTTAACTAAATGTTGTAGACTCAAACTTTTTGCTGTCATTAGTGTATTTTAGCAAAATGAAGATGATTCAAGCATTAATTTCATTGTGCTTTTGCTCATTTTGAAGACTTTGACATTTTCACCTGAAGTGTACAATTAGGGGCTGAAAACGCGTTTAAAGCAATAAAAAGTTCATTTTGGCTCTCACACCTTAACTAAATGTTGTAGACTCAAACTTTTTGCTGTCATTAGTATATTTTAGCAAAATGAAGATGATTCAAGCATTAATTTTATTGTGCTTTTGCTCATTTTGAAGATTTTGACATTTTCACCTGAAGTGTACAATCAGGCTGAAAATGCATTTAAAGCCATAAAAAGTTCATTTTGGCTCTCACACCTTAACTAAATGTTGTAGACTCAAACTTTTTGCTGTCATTAGTGTATTTTAGCAAAATGAAGATGATTCAAGCATTAATTTCATTGTGCTTTTGCTCATTTTGAAGATTTTGACATTTTCACCTGAAGTGTACAATCAGGCTGAAAATGCATTTAAAGCCATAAAAAGTTCATTTTGGCTCTCACACCTTAACTAAATGTTGTAGACTCAAACTTTTTGCTGTCATTAGTGTATGTTAGCAAAATGAAGATGATTCAAGCATTAATTTCATTGTGCTTTTGCTCATTTTGAAGATTTTGACATTTTCACCTGAAGTGTACAATCAGGCTGAAAATGCATTTAAAGCCATAAAAAGTTCATTTTGGCTCTCACACCTTAACTAAATGTTGTAAACTCAAACTTTTTGCTGTCATTAGTGTATTTTAGCAAAATGAAGATGATTCAAGCATTAATTTCATTGTGCTTTTGCTCATTTTGAAGATTTTGACATTTTCACCTGAAGTGTACAATTAGGGGCTGAAAACGCGTTTAAAGCAATAAAAAGTTCATTTTGGCTCTCACACCTTAACTAAATGTTGTAGACTCAAACTTTTTGCTGTCATTAGTGTATGTTAGCAAAATGAAGATGATTCAAGCATTAATTTCATTGTGCTTTTGCTCATTTTGAAGATTTTGACATTTTCACCTGAAGTGTACAATCAGGCTGAAAATGCATTTAAAGCCATAAAAAGTTCATTTTGGCTCTCACACCTTAACTAAATGTTGTAGACTCAAACTTTTTGCTGTCATTAGTGTATTTTAGCAAAATGAAGATGATTCAAGCATTAATTTCATTGTGCTTTTGCTCATTTTGAAGATTTTGACATTTTCACCTGAAGTGTACAATCGGGCTGAAAATGCATTTAAAGCCATAAAAAGTTCATTTTGGCTCTCACACCTTAACTAAATGTTGTAGACTCAAACTTTTTGCTGTCATTAGTGTATTTTAGCAAAATGAAGATGATTCAAGCATTAATTTCATTGTGCTTTTGCTCATTTTGAAGATTTTGACATTTTCACCTGAAGTGTACAATTAGGGGCTGAAAACGCGTTTAAAGCAATAAAAAGTTCATTTTGGCTCTCACACCTTAACTAAATGTTGTAGACTCAAACTTTTTGCTGTCATTAGTGTATGTTAGCAAAATGAAGATGATTCAAGCATTAATTTCATTGTGCTTTTGCTCATTTTGAAGATTTTGACATTTTCACCTGAAGTGTACAATCGGGCTGAAAATGCATTTAAAGCCATAAAAAGTTCATTTTGGCTCTCACACCTTAACTAAATGTTGTAGACTCAAACTTTTTGCTGTCATTAGTGTATTTTAGCAAAATGAAGATGATTCAAGCATTAATTTCATTGTGCTTTTGCTCATTTTGAAGATTTTGACATTTTCACCTGAAGTGTACAATCAGGCTGAAAATGCATTTAAAGCCATAAAAAGTTCATTTTGGCTCTCACACCTTAACTAAATGTTGTAGACTCAAACTTTTTGCTGTCATTAGTGTATTTTAGCAAAATGAAGATGATTCAAGCATTAATTTCATTGTGCTTTTGCTCATTTTGAAGATTTTGACATTTTCACCTGAAGTGTACAATCGGGCTGAAAATGCATTTAAAGCCATAAAAAGTTCATTTTGGCTCTCACACCTTAACTAAATGTTGTAGACTCAAACTTTTTGCTGTCATTAGTGTATGTTAGCAAAATGAAGATGATTCAAGCATTAATTTCATTGTGCTTTTGCTCATTTTGAAGATTTTGACATTTTCACCTGAAGTGTACAATCAGGCTGAAAATGCATTTAAAGCCATAAAAAGTTCATTTTGGCTCTCACACCTTAACTAAATGTTGTAGACTCAAACTTTTTGCTGTCATTAGTGTATTTTAGCAAAATGAAGATGATTCAAGCATTAATTTCATTGTGCTTTTGCTCATTTTGAAGATTTTGACATTTTCACCTGAAGTGTACAATTAGGGGCTGAAAACGCGTTTAAAGCAATAAAAAGTTCATTTTGGCTCTCACACCTTAACTAAATGTTGTAGACTCAAACTTTTTGCTGTCATTAGTGTATGTTAGCAAAATGAAGATGATTCAAGCATTAATTTCATTGTGCTTTTGCTCATTTTGAAGATTTTGACATTTTCACCTGAAGTGTACAATCAGGCTGAAAATGCATTTAAAGCCATAAAAAGTTCATTTTGGCTCTCACACCTTAACTAAATGTTGTAGACTCAAACTTTTTGCTGTCATTAGTGTATTTTAGCAAAATGAAGATGATTCAAGCATTAATTTCATTGTGCTTTTGCTCATTTTGAAGATTTTGACATTTTCACCTGAAGTGTACAATCAGGCTGAAAATGCATTTAAAGCCATAAAAAGTTCATTTTGGCTCTCACACCTTAACTAAATGTTGTAGATTCAAACTTTTTGCTGTCATTAGTGTATTTTAGCAAAATGAAGATGATTCAAGTATTAATTTCATTGTGCTTTTGCTCATTTTGAAGATTTTGACATTTTCACCTGAAGTGTACAATTAGGGGCTGAAAACGCGTTTAAAGCAATAAAAAGTTCATTTTGGCTCTCACACCTTAACTAAATGTTGTAGACTCAAACTTTTTGCTGTCATTAGTGTATGTTAGCAAAATGAAGATGATTCAAGCATTAATTTCATTGTGCTTTTGCTCATTTTGAAGATTTTGACATTTTCACCTGAAGTGTACAATCAGGCTGAAAATGCATTTAAAGCCATAAAAAGTTCATTTTGGCTCTCACACCTTAACTAAATGTTGTAGACTCAAACTTTTTGCTGTCATTAGTGTATTTTAGCAAAATGAAGATGATTCAAGCATTAATTTCATTGTGCTTTTGCTCATTTTGAAGATTTTGACATTTTCACCTGAAGTGTACAATCGGGCTGAAAATGCATTTAAAGCCATAAAAAGTTCATTTTGGCTCTCACACCTTAACTAAATGTTGTAGACTCAAACTTTTTGCTGTCATTAGTGTATTTTAGCAAAATGAAGATGATTCAAGCATTAATTTCATTGTGCTTTTGCTCATTTTGAAGATTTTGACATTTTCACCTGAAGTGTACAATCGGGCTGAAAATGCATTTAAAGCCATAAAAAGTTCATTTTGGCTCTCACACCTTAACTAAATGTTGTAGACTCAAACTTTTTGCTGTCATTAGTGTATTTTAGCAAAATGAAGATGATTCAAGCATTAATTTCATTGTGCTTTTGCTCATTTTGAAGATTTTGACATTTTCACCTGAAGTGTACAATCGGGCTGAAAATGCATTTAAAGCCATAAAAAGTTCATTTTGGCTCTCACACCTTAACTAAATGTTGTAGACTCAAACTTTTTGCTGTCATTAGTGTATGTTAGCAAAATGAAGATGATTCAAGCATTAATTTCATTGTGCTTTTGCTCATTTTGAAGATTTTGACATTTTCACCTGAAGTGTACAATCAGGCTGAAAATGCATTTAAAGCCATACAAAGTTCATTTTGGCTCTCACACCTTAACTAAATGTTGTAGACTCAAACTTTTTGCTGTCATTAGTGTATTTTAGCAAAATGAAGATGATTCAAGCATTAATTTCATTGTGCTTTTGCTCATTTTGAAGATTTTGACATTTTCACCTGAAGTGTACAATCGGGCTGAAAATGCATTTAAAGCCATAAAAAGTTCATTTTGGCTCTCACACCTTAACTAAATGTTGTAGACTCAAACTTTTTGCTGTCATTAGTGTATGTTAGCAAAATGAAGATGATTCAAGCATTAATTTCATTGTGCTTTTGCTCGTTTTGAAGATTTTGACATTTTCACCTGAAGTGTACAATCAGGCTGAAAATGCATTTAAAGCCATAAAAAGTTCATTTTGGCTCTCACACCTTAACTAAATGTTGTAGACTCAAACTTTTTGCTGTCATTAGTGTATTTTAGCAAAATGAAGATGATTCAAGCATTAATTTCATTGTGCTTTTGCTCATTTTGAAGATTTTGACATTTTCACCTGAAGTGTACAATCGGGCTGAAAATGCATTTAAAGCCATAAAAAGTTCATTTTGGCTCTCACACCTTAACTAAATGTTGTAGACTCAAACTTTTTGCTGTCATTAGTGTATTTTAGCAAAATGAAGATGATTCAAGCATTAATTTCATTGTGCTTTTGCTCATTTTGAAGATTTTGACATTTTCACCTGAAGTGTACAATCAGGCTGAAAATGCATTTAAAGCCATAAAAAGTTCATTTTGGCTCTCACGCCTTAACTAAATGTTGTAGACTCAAACTTTTTGCTGTCATTAGTGTATTTTAGCAAAATGAAGATGATTCAAGCATTAATTTCATTGTGCTTTTGCTCATTTTGAAGATTTTGACATTTTCACCTGAAGTGTACAATCAGGCTGAAAATGCATTTAAAGCCATAAAAAGTTCATTTTGGCTCTCACACCTTAACTAAATGTTGTAGACTCAAACTTTTTGCTGTCATTAGTGTATTTTAGCAAAATGAAGATGATTCAAGCATTAATTTCATTGTGCTTTTGCTCATTTTGAAGATTTTGACATTTTCACCTGAAGTGTACAATCAGGCTGAAAATGCATTTAAAGCCATAAAAAGTTCATTTTGGCTCTCACACCTTAACTAAATGTTGTAGACTCAAACTTTTTGCTGTCATTAGTGTATGTTAGCAAAATGAAGATGATTCAAGCATTAATTTCATTGTGCTTTTGCTCATTTTGAAGATTTTGACATTTTCACCTGAAGTGTACAATCAGGCTGAAAATGCATTTAAAGCCATAAAAAGTTCATTTTGGCTCTCACACCTTAACTAAATGTTGTACACTCAAACTTTTTGCTGTCATTAGTATATTTTAGCAAAATGAAGATGATTCAAGCATTAATTTTATTGTGCTTTTGCTCATTTTGAAGATTTTGACATTTTCACCTGAAGTGTACAATCAGGCTGAAAATGCATTTAAAGCCATAAAAAGTTCATTTTGGCTCTCACACCTTAACTAAATGTTGTAGACTCAAACTTTTTGCTGTCATTAGTGTATTTTAGCAAAATGAAGATGATTCAAGCATTAATTTCATTGTGCTTTTGCTCATTTTGAAGATTTTGACATTTTCACCTGAAGTGTACAATCAGGCTGAAAATGCATTTAAAGCCATAAAAAGTTCATTTTGGCTCTCACACCTTAACTAAATGTTGTAGACTCAAACTTTTTGCTGTCATTAGTGTATTTTAGCAAAATGAAGATGATTCAAGCATTAATTTCATTGTGCTTTTGCTCATTTTGAAGATTTTGACATTTTCACCTGAAGTGTACAATTAGGGGCTGAAAACGCGTTTAAAGCAATAAAAAGTTCATTTTGGCTCTCACACCTTAACTAAATGTTGTAGACTCAAACTTTTTGCTGTCATTAGTATATTTTAGCAAAATGAAGATGATTCAAGCATTAATTTTATTGTGCTTTTGCTCATTTTGAAGATTTTGACATTTTCACCTGAAGTGTACAATCGGGCTGAAAATGCATTTAAAGCCATAAAAAGTTCATTTTGGCTCTCACACCTTAACTAAATGTTGTAGACTCAAACTTTTTGCTGTCATTAGTGTATGTTAGCAAAATGAAGATGATTCAAGCATTAATTTCATTGTGCTTTTGCTCATTTTGAAGATTTTGACATTTTCACCTGAAGTGTACAATCGGGCTGAAAATGCATTTAAAGCCATAAAAAGTTCATTTTGGCTCTCACACCTTAACTAAATGTTGTAGACTCAAACTTTTTGCTGTCATTAGTGTATTTTAGCAAAATGAAGATGATTCAAGCATTAATTTCATTGTGCTTTTGCTCATTTTGAAGATTTTGACATTTTCACCTGAAGTGTACAATCAGGCTGAAAATGCATTTAAAGCCATAAAAAGTTCATTTTGGCTCTCACACCTTAACTAAATGTTGTAGACTCAAACTTTTTGCTGTCATTAGTGTATGTTAGCAAAATGAAGATGATTCAAGCATTAATTTCATTGTGCTTTTGCTCATTTTGAAGATTTTGACATTTTCACCTGAAGTGTACAATCAGGCTGAAAATGCATTTAAAGCCATAAAAAGTTCATTTTGGCTCTCACACCTTAACTAAATGTTGTAGACTCAAACTTTTTGCTGTCATTAGTGTATTTTAGCAAAATGAAGATGATTCAAGCATTAATTTCATTGTGCTTTTGCTCATTTTGAAGATTTTGACATTTTCACCTGAAGTGTACAATTAGGGGCTGAAAACGCGTTTAAAGCAATAAAAAGTTCATTTTGGCTCTCACACCTTAACTAAATGTTGTAGACTCAAACTTTTTGCTGTCATTAGTGTATGTTAGCAAAATGAAGATGATTCAAGCATTAATTTCATTGTGCTTTTGCTCATTTTGAAGATTTTGACATTTTCACCTGAAGTGTACAATCAGGCTGAAAATGCATTTAAAGCCATAAAAAGTTCATTTTGGCTCTCACACCTTAACTAAATGTTGTAGACTCAAACTTTTTGCTGTCATTAGTGTATTTTAGCAAAATGAAGATGATTCAAGCATTAATTTCATTGTGCTTTTGCTCATTTTGAAGATTTTGACATTTTCACCTGAAGTGTACAATCAGGCTGAAAATGCATTTAAAGCCATAAAAAGTTCATTTTGGCTCTCACACCTTAACTAAATGTTGTAGATTCAAACTTTTTGCTGTCATTAGTGTATTTTAGCAAAATGAAGATGATTCAAGTATTAATTTCATTGTGCTTTTGCTCATTTTGAAGATTTTGACATTTTCACCTGAAGTGTACAATTAGGGGCTGAAAACGCGTTTAAAGCAATAAAAAGTTCATTTTGGCTCTCACACCTTAACTAAATGTTGTAGACTCAAACTTTTTGCTGTCATTAGTGTATGTTAGCAAAATGAAGATGATTCAAGCATTAATTTCATTGTGCTTTTGCTCATTTTGAAGATTTTGACATTTTCACCTGAAGTGTACAATCAGGCTGAAAATGCATTTAAAGCCATAAAAAGTTCATTTTGGCTCTCACACCTTAACTAAATGTTGTAGACTCAAACTTTTTGCTGTCATTAGTGTATTTTAGCAAAATGAAGATGATTCAAGCATTAATTTCATTGTGCTTTTGCTCATTTTGAAGATTTTGACATTTTCACCTGAAGTGTACAATTAGGGGCTGAAAACGCGTTTAAAGCAATAAAAAGTTCATTTTGGCTCTCACACCTTAACTAAATGTTGTAGACTCAAACTTTTTGCTGTCATTAGTGTATGTTAGCAAAATGAAGATGATTCAAGCATTAATTTCATTGTGCTTTTGCTCATTTTGAAGATTTTGACATTTTCACCTGAAGTGTACAATCAGGCTGAAAATGCATTTAAAGCCATAAAAAGTTCATTTTGGCTCTCACACCTTAACTAAATGTTGTAGACTCAAACTTTTTGCTGTCATTAGTGTATTTTAGCAAAATGAAGATGATTCAAGCATTAATTTCATTGTGCTTTTGCTCATTTTGAAGATTTTGACATTTTCACCTGAAGTGTACAATCGGGCTGAAAATGCATTTAAAGCCATAAAAAGTTCATTTTGGCTCTCACACCTTAACTAAATGTTGTAGACTCAAACTTTTTGCTGTCATTAGTGTATTTTAGCAAAATGAAGATGATTAAAGCATTAATTTCATTGTGCTTTTGCTCATTTTGAAGATTTTGACATTTTCACCTGAAGTGTACAATCGGGCTGAAAATGCATTTAAAGCCATAAAAAGTTCATTTTGGCTCTCACACCTTAACTAAATGTTGTAGACTCAAACTTTTTGCTGTCATTAGTGTATTTTAGCAAAATGAAGATGATTCAAGCATTAATTTCATTGTGCTTTTGCTCATTTTGAAGATTTTGACATTTTCACCTGAAGTGTACAATCGGGCTGAAAATGCATTTAAAGCCATAAAAAGTTCATTTTGGCTCTCACACCTTAACTAAATGTTGTAGACTCAAACTTTTTGCTGTCATTAGTGTATTTTAGCAAAATGAAGATGATTCAAGCATTAATTTCATTGTGCTTTTGCTCATTTTGAAGATTTTGACATTTTCACCTGAAGTGTACAATCGGGCTGAAAATGCATTTAAAGCCATAAAAAGTTCATTTTGGCTCTCACACCTTAACTAAATGTTGTAGACTCAAACTTTTTGCTGTCATTAGTGTATTTTAGCAAAATGAAGATGATTCAAGCATTAATTTCATTGTGCTTTTGCTCATTTTGAAGATTTTGACATTTTCACCTGAAGTGTACAATCGGGCTGAAAATGCATTTAAAGCCATAAAAAGTTCATTTTGGCTCTCACACCTTAACTAAATGTTGTAGACTCAAACTCTTTTGCTGTCATTAGTGTATGTTAGCAAAATGAAGATGATTCAAGCATTAATTTCATTGTGCTTTTGCTCATTTTGAAGATTTTGACATTTTCACCTGAAGTGTACAATTAGGGGCTGAAAACGCGTTTAAAGCAATAAAAAGTTCATTTTGGCTCTCACACCTTAACTAAATGTTGTAGACTCAAACTTTTTGCTGTCATTAGTGTATTTTAGCAAAATGAAGATGATTCAAGCATTAATTTCATTGTGCTTTTGCTCATTTTGAAGATTTTGACATTTTCACCTGAAGTGTACAATCAGGCTGAAAATGCATTTAAAGCCATAAAAAGTTCATTTTGGCTCTCACACCTTAACTAAATGTTGTAGACTCAAACTTTTTGCTGTCATTAGTATATTTTAGCAAAATGAAGATGATTCAAGCATTAATTTTATTGTGCTTTTGCTCATTTTGAAGATTTTGACATTTTCACCTGAAGTGTACAATCGGGCTGAAAATGCATTTAAAGCCATAAAAAGTTCATTTTGGCTCTCACACCTTTACTAAATGTTGTAGACTCAAACTTTTTGCTGTCATTAGTATATTTTAGCAAAATGAAGATGATTCAAGCATTAATTTTATTGTGCTTTTGCTCATTTTGAAGATTTTGACATTTTCACCTGAAGTGTACAATCAGGCTGAAAATGCATTTAAAGCCATAAAAAGTTCATTTTGGCTCTCACACCTTAACTAAATGTTGTAGACTCAAACTTTTTGCTGTCATTAGTGTATTTTAGCAAAATGAAGATGATTCAAGCATTAATTTCATTGTGCTTTTGCTCATTTTGAAGATTTTGACATTTTCACCTGAAGTGTACAATCAGGCTGAAAATGCATTTAAAGCCATAAAAAGTTCATTTTGGCTCTCACACCTTAACTAAATGTTGTAGACTCAAACTTTTTGCTGTCATTAGTGTATGTTAGCAAAATGAAGATGATTCAAGCATTAATTTCATTGTGCTTTTGCTCATTTTGAAGATTTTGACATTTTCACCTGAAGTGTACAATCAGGCTGAAAATGCATTTAAAGCCATAAAAAGTTCATTTTGGCTCTCACACCTTAACTAAATGTTGTAGACTCAAACTTTTTGCTGTCATTAGTGTATTTTAGCAAAATGAAGATGATTCAAGCATTAATTTCATTGTGCTTTTGCTCATTTTGAAGATTTTGACATTTTCACCTGAAGTGTACAATTAGGGGCTGAAAACGCGTTTAAAGCAATAAAAAGTTCATTTTGGCTCTCACACCTTAACTAAATGTTGTAGACTCAAACTTTTTGCTGTCATTAGTGTATGTTAGCAAAATGAAGATGATTCAAGCATTAATTTCATTGTGCTTTTGCTCATTTTGAAGATTTTGACATTTTCACCTGAAGTGTACAATCAGGCTGAAAATGCATTTAAAGCCATAAAAAGTTCATTTTGGCTCTCACACCTTAACTAAATGTTGTAGACTCAAACTTTTTGCTGTCATTAGTGTATTTTAGCAAAATGAAGATGATTCAAGCATTAATTTCATTGTGCTTTTGCTCATTTTGAAGATTTTGACATTTTCACCTGAAGTGTACAATCAGGCTGAAAATGCATTTAAAGCCATAAAAAGTTCATTTTGGCTCTCACACCTTAACTAAATGTTGTAGATTCAAACTTTTTGCTGTCATTAGTGTATTTTAGCAAAATGAAGATGATTCAAGTATTAATTTCATTGTGCTTTTGCTCATTTTGAAGATTTTGACATTTTCACCTGAAGTGTACAATTAGGGGCTGAAAACGCGTTTAAAGCAATAAAAAGTTCATTTTGGCTCTCACACCTTAACTAAATGTTGTAGACTCAAACTTTTTGCTGTCATTAGTGTATGTTAGCAAAATGAAGATGATTCAAGCATTAATTTCATTGTGCTTTTGCTCATTTTGAAGATTTTGACATTTTCACCTGAAGTGTACAATCAGGCTGAAAATGCATTTAAAGCCATAAAAAGTTCATTTTGGCTCTCACACCTTAACTAAATGTTGTAGACTCAAACTTTTTGCTGTCATTAGTGTATTTTAGCAAAATGAAGATGATTCAAGCATTAATTTCATTGTGCTTTTGCTCATTTTGAAGATTTTGACATTTTCACCTGAAGTGTACAATCGGGCTGAAAATGCATTTAAAGCCATAAAAAGTTCATTTTGGCTCTCACACCTTAACTAAATGTTGTAGAC
>NW_028233614.1:0-28202 GCF_054856555.1 Leptonotus elevatus | reverse complement strand
GATTTTGACATTTTCACCTGAAGTGTACAATCAGGCTGAAAATGCATTTAAAGCCATAAAAAGTTCATTTTGGCTCTCACACCTTAACTAAATGTTGTAGACTCAAACTTTTTGCTGTCATTAGTGTATTTTAGCAAAATGAAGATGATTCAAGCATTAATTTCATTGTGCTTTTGCTCATTTTGAAGATTTTGACATTTTCACCTGAAGTGTACAATTCGGGCTGAAAATGCATTTAAAGCCATAAAAAGTTCATTTTGGCTCTCACACCTTAACTAAATGTTGTAGACTCAAACTTTTTGCTGTCATTAGTGTATGTTAGCAAAATGAAGATGATTCAAGCATTAATTTCATTGTGCTTTTGCTCATTTTGAAGATTTTGACATTTTCACCTGAAGTGTACAATTAGGGGCTGAAAACGCGTTTAAAGCAATAAAAAGTTCATTTTGGCTCTCACACCTTAACTAAATGTTGTAGACTCAAACTTTTTGCTGTCATTAGTGTATGTTAGCAAAATGAAGATGATTCAAGCATTAATTTCATTGTGCTTTTGCTCATTTTGAAGATTTTGACATTTTCACCTGAAGTGTACAATCAGGCTGAAAATGCATTTAAAGCCATAAAAAGTTCATTTTGGCTCTCACACCTTAACTAAATGTTGTAGACTCAAACTTTTTGCTGTCATTAGTGTATTTTAGCAAAATGAAGATGATTCAAGCATTAATTTCATTGTGCTTTTGCTCATTTTGAAGATTTTGACATTTTCACCTGAAGTGTACAATCAGGGCTGAAAATGCATTTAAAGCCATAAAAAGTTCATTTTGGCTCTCACACCTTAACTAAATGTTGTAGACTCAAACTTTTTGCTGTCATTAGTGTATTTTAGCAAAATGAAGATGATTCAAGCATTAATTTCATTGTGCTTTTGCTCATTTTGAAGATTTTGACATTTTCACCTGAAGTGTACAATTAGGGGCTGAAAACGCGTTTAAAGCCATAAAAAGTTCATTTTGGCTTCTCACACCTTAACTAAATGTTGTAGACTCAAACTTTTTGCTGTCATTAGTGTATGTTAGCAAAATGAAGATGATTCAAGCATTAATTTCATTGTGCTTTTGCTCATTTTGAAGATTTTGACATTTTCACCTGAAGTGTACAATCAGGCTGAAAATGCATTTAAAGCCATAAAAAGTTCATTTTGGCTCTCACACCTTAACTAAATGTTGTAGACTCAAACTTTTTGCTGTCATTAGTGTATTTTAGCAAAATGAAGATGATTCAAGCATTAATTTCATTGTGCTTTTGCTCATTTTGAAGATTTTGACATTTTCACCTGAAGTGTACAATCAAGGCTGAAAATGCATTTAAAGCCATAAAAAGTTCATTTTGGCTCTCACACCTTAACTAAATGTTGTAGACTCAAACTTTTTGCTGTCATTAGTGTATTTTAGCAAAATGAAGATGATTCAAGCATTAATTTCATTGTGCTTTTGCTCATTTTGAAGATTTTGACATTTTCACCTGAAGTGTACAATTAGGGGCTGAAAACTGCGTTTAAAGCCATAAAAAGTTCATTTTGGCTCTCACACCTTAACTAAATGTTGTAGACTCAAACTTTTTGCTGTCATTAGTGTATTTTAGCAAAATGAAGATGATTCAAGCATTAATTTCATTGTGCTTTTGCTCATTTTGAAGATTTTGACATTTTCACCTGAAGTGTACAATCGGGCTGAAAATGCATTTAAAGCCATAAAAAGTTCATTTTGGCTCTCACACCTTAACTAAATGTTGTAGACTCAAACTTTTTGCTGTCATTAGTGTATTTTTGCAAAATGAAGATGATTCAAGCATTAATTTCATTGTGCTTTTGCTCATTTTGAAGATTTTGACATTTTCACCTGAAGTGTACAATTAGGGGCTGAAAACGCGTTTAAAGCCATAAAAAGTTCATTTTGGCTCTCACACCTTAACTAAATGTTGTAGACTCAAACTTTTTGCTGTCATTAGTGTATTTTTGCAAAATGAAGATGATTCAAGCATTAATTTCATTGTGCTTTTGCTCATTTTGAAGATTTTGACATTTTCACCTGAAGTGTACAATCAGGCTGAAAATGCATTTAAAGCCATAAAAAGTTAATTTTGGCTCTCACACCTTAACTAAATGTTGTAGACTCAAACTTTTTGCTGTCATTAGTGTATTTTAGCAAAATGAAGATGATTCAAGCATTAATTTCATTGTGCTTTTGCTCATTTTGAAGATTTTGACATTTTCACCTGAAGTGTACAATCGGGCTGAAAATGCATTTAAAGCCATAAAAAGTTCATTTTGGCTCTCACACCTTAACTAAATGTTGTAGACTCAAACTTTTTGCTGTCATTAGTGTATTTTTGCAAAATGAAGATGATTCAAGCATTAATTTCATTGTGCTTTTGCTCATTTTGAAGATTTTGACATTTTCACCTGAAGTGTACAATCGGGCTGAAAATTCATTTAAAGCCATAAAAAGTTCATTTTGGCTCTCACACCTTAACTAAATGTTGTAGACTCAAACTTTTTGCTGTCATTAGTGTATTTTAGCAAAATGAAGATGATTCAAGCATTAATTTCATTGTGCTTTTGCTCATTTTGAAGATTTTGACATTTTCACCTGAAGTGTACAATCGGGCTGAAAATGCATTTAAAGCCATAAAAAGTTCATTTTGGCTCTCACACCTTAACTAAATGTTGTAGACTCAAACTTTTTGCTGTCATTAGTGTATTTTAGCAAAATGAAGATGATTCAAGCATTAATTTCATTGTGCTTTTGCTCATTTTGAAGATTTTGACATTTTCACCTGAAGTGTACAATTAGGGGCTGAAAACGCGTTTAAAGCAATAAAAAGTTCATTTTGGCTCTCACACCTTAACTAAATGTTGTAGACTCAAACTTTTTGCTGTCATTAGTGTATGTTAGCAAAATGAAGATGATTCAAGCATTAATTTCATTGTGCTTTTGCTCATTTTGAAGATTTTGACATTTTCACCTGAAGTGTACAATCAGGCTGAAAATGCATTTAAAGCCATAAAAAGTTCATTTTGGCTCTCACACCTTAACTAAATGTTGTAGACTCAAACTTTTTGCTGTCATTAGTGTATTTTAGCAAAATGAAGATGATTCAAGCATTAATTTCATTGTGCTTTTGCTCATTTTGAAGATTTTGACATTTTCACCTGAAGTGTACAATCGGGCTGAAAATGCATTTAAAGCCATAAAAAGTTCATTTTGGCTCTCACACCTTAACTAAATGTTGTAGACTCAAACTTTTTGCTGTCATTAGTGTATTTTAGCAAAATGAAGATGATTCAAGCATTAATTTCATTGTGCTTTTGCTCATTTTGAAGATTTTGACATTTTCACCTGAAGTGTACAATCAGGCTGAAAATGCATTTAAAGCCATAAAAAGTTCATTTTGGCTCTCACACCTTAACTAAATGTTGTAGACTCAAACTTTTTGCTGTCATTAGTGTATTTTAGCAAAATGAAGATGATTCAAGCATTAATTTCATTGTGCTTTTGCTCATTTTGAAGATTTTGACATTTTCACCTGAAGTGTACAATCGGGCTGAAAATGCATTTAAAGCCATAAAAAGTTCATTTTGGCTCTCACACCTTAACTAAATGTTGTAGACTCAAACTTTTTGCTGTCATTAGTGTATTTTTGCAAAATGAAGATGATTCAAGCATTAATTTCATTGTGCTTTTGCTCATTTTGAAGATTTTGACATTTTCACCTGAAGTGTACAATCGGGCTGAAAAAGCATTTAAAGCCATAAAAAGTTCATTTTGGCTCTCACACCTTAACTAAATGTTGTAGACTCAAACTTTTTGCTGTCATTAGTGTATGTTAGCAAAATGAAGATGATTCAAGCATTAATTTCATTGTGCTTTTGCTCATTTTGAAGATTTTGACATTTTCACCTGAAGTGTACAATCAGGCTGAAAATGCATTTAAAGCCATAAAAAGTTCATTTTGGCTCTCACACCTTAACTAAATGTTGTAGACTCAAACTTTTTGCTGTCATTAGTGTATTTTAGCAAAATGAAGATGATTCAAGCATTAATTTCATTGTGCTTTTGCTCATTTTGAAGATTTTGACATTTTCACCTGAAGTGTACAATCAGGCTGAAAATGCATTTAAAGCCATAAAAAGTTCATTTTGGCTCTCACACCTTAACTAAATGTTGTAGACTCAAACTTTTTGCTGTCATTAGTGTATTTTAGCAAAATGAAGATGATTCAAGCATTAATTTCATTGTGCTTTTGCTCATTTTGAAGATTTTGACATTTTCACCTAAAGTGTACAATTAGGGGCTGAAAACGCGTTTAAAGCCATAAAAAGTTCATTTTGGCTCTCACACCTTAACTAAATGTTGTAGACTCAAACTTTTTGCTGTCATTAGTGTATTTTTGCAAAATGAAGATGATTCAAGCATTAATTTCATTGTGCTTTTGCTCATTTTGAAGATTTTGACATTTTCACCTGAAGTGTACAATCAGGCTGAAAATGCATTTAAAGCCATAAAAAAATCATTTTGGCTCTCACACCTTAACTAAATGTTGTAGACTCAAACTTTTTGCTGCCATTAGTGTATTTTAGCAAAATGAAGATGATTCAAGCATTAATTTCATTGTGCTTTTGCTCATTTTGAAGATTTTGACATTTTCACCTGAAGTGTACAATTAGGGGCTGAAAACGCGTTTAAAGCAATAAAAAGTTCATTTTGGCTCTCACACCTTAACTAAATGTTGTAGACTCAAACTTTTTGCTGTCATTAGTGTATTTTAGCAAAATGAAGATGATTCAAGCATTAATTTCATTGTGCTTTTGCTCATTTTGAAGATTTTGACATTTTCACCTGAAGTGTACAATCGGGTTGAAAATGCATTTAAAGCCATAAAAAGTTCATTTTGGCTCTCACACCTTAACTAAATGTTGTAGACTCAAACTTTTTGCTGTCATTAGTGTATTTTTGCAAAATGAAGATGATTCAAGCATTAATTTCATTGTGCTTTTGCTCATTTTGAAGATTTTGACATTTTCACCTGAAGTGTACAATCGGGCTGAAAATGCATTTAAAGCCATAAAAAGTTCATTTTGGCTCTCACACCTTAACTAAATGTTGTAGACTCAAACTTTTTGCTGTCATTAGTGTATGTTAGCAAAATGAAGATGATTCAAGCATTAATTTCATTGTGCTTTTGCTCATTTTGAAGATTTTGACATTTTCACCTGAAGTGTACAATCAGGCTGAAAATGCATTTAAAGCCATAAAAAGTTCATTTTGGCTCTCACACCTTAACTAAATGTTGTAGACTCAAACTTTTTGCTGTCATTAGTGTATTTTAGCAAAATGAAGATGATTCAAGCATTAATTTCATTGTGCTTTTGCTCATTTTGAAGATTTTGACATTTTCACCTGAAGTGTACAATCAGGCTGAAAATGCATTTAAAGCCATAAAAAGTTCATTTTGGCTCTCACACCTTAACTAAATGTTGTAGACTCAAACTTTTTGCTGTCATTAGTGTATGTTAGCAAAATGAAGATGATTCAAGCATTAATTTCATTGTGCTTTTGCTCATTTTGAAGATTTTGACATTTTCACCTGAAGTGTACAATCAGGCTGAAAATGCATTTAAAGCCATAAAAAGTTCATTTTGGCTCTCACACCTTAACTAAATGTTGTAGACTCAAACTTTTTGCTGTCATTAGTGTATTTTAGCAAAATGAAGATGATTCAAGCATTAATTTCATTGTGCTTTTGCTCATTTTGAAGATTTTGACATTTTCACCTGAAGTGTACAATCGGGCTGAAAATGCATTTAAAGCCATAAAAAGTTCATTTTGGCTCTCACACCTTAACTAAATGTTGTAGACTCAAACTTTTTGCTGTCATTAGTGTATTTTAGCAAAATGAAGATGATTCAAGCATTAATTTCATTGTGCTTTTGCTCATTTTGAAGATTTTGATATTTTCACCTGAAGTGTACAATCAGGCTGAAAATGCATTTAAAGCCATAAAAAGTTCATTTTGGCTCTCACACCTTAACTAAATGTTGTAGACTCAAACGTTTTGCTGTCATTAGTGTATTTTAGCAAAATGAAGATGATTCAAGCATTAATTTCATTGTGCTTTTGCTCATTTTGAAGATTTTGACATTTTCACCTGAAGTGTACAATCGGGCTGAAAATGCATTTAAAGCCATAAAAAGTTCATTTTGGCTCTCACACCTTAACTAAATGTTGTAGACTCAAACTTTTTGCTGTCATTAGTGTATTTTTGCAAAATGAAGATGATTCAAGCATTAATTTCATTGTGCTTTTGCTCATTTTGAAGATTTTGACATTTTCACCTGAAGTGTACAATTAGGGGCTGAAAACGCGTTTAAAGCCATAAAAAGTTCATTTTGGCTCTCACACCTTAACTAAATGTTGTAGACTCAAACTTTTTGCTGTCATTAGTGTATTTTTGCAAAATGAAGATGATTCAAGCATTAATTTCATTGTGCTTTTGCTCATTTTGAAGATTTTGACATTTTCACCTGAAGTGTACAATCAGGCTGAAAATGCATTTAAAGCCATAAAAAGTTAATTTTGGCTCTCACACCTTAACTAAACTCAAACTTTTTGCTGTCATTAGTGTATTTTAGCAAAATGAAGATGATTCAAGCATTAATTTCATTGTGCTTTTGCTCATTTTGAAGATTTTGACATTTTCACCTGAAGTGTACAATCGGGCTGAAAATGCATTTAAAGCCATAAAAAGTTCATTTTGGCTCTCACACCTTAACTAAATGTTGTAGACTCAAACTTTTTGCTGTCATTAGTGTATTTTTGCAAAATGAAGATGATTCAAGCATTAATTTCATTGTGCTTTTGCTCATTTTGAAGATTTTGACATTTTCACCTGAAGTGTACAATCGGGCTGAAAATGCATTTAAAGCCATAAAAAGTTCATTTTGGCTCTCACACCTTAACTAAATGTTGTAGACTCAAACTTTTTGCTGTCATTAGTGTATTTTAGCAAAATGAAGATGATTCAAGCATTAATTTCATTGTGCTTTTGCTCATTTTGAAGATTTTGACATTTTCACCTGAAGTGTACAATCGGGCTGAAAATGCATTTAAAGCCATAAAAAGTTCATTTTGGCTCTCACACCTTAACTAAATGTTGTAGACTCAAACTTTTTGCTGTCATTAGTGTATTTTAGCAAAATGAAGATGATTCAAGCATTAATTTCATTGTGCTTTTGCTCATTTTGAAGATTTTGACATTTTCACCTGAAGTGTACAATTAGGGGCTGAAAACGCGTTTAAAGCAATAAAAAGTTCATTTTGGCTCTCACACCTTAACTAAATGTTGTAGACTCAAACTTTTTGCTGTCATTAGTGTATGTTAGCAAAATGAAGATGATTCAAGCATTAATTTCATTGTGCTTTTGCTCATTTTGAAGATTTTGACATTTTCACCTGAAGTGTACAATCAGGCTGAAAATGCATTTAAAGCCATAAAAAGTTCATTTTGGCTCTCACACCTTAACTAAATGTTGTAGACTCAAACTTTTTGCTGTCATTAGTGTATTTTAGCAAAATGAAGATGATTCAAGCATTAATTTCATTGTGCTTTTGCTCATTTTGAAGATTTTGACATTTTCACCTGAAGTGTACAATCGGGCTGAAAATGCATTTAAAGCCATAAAAAGTTCATTTTGGCTCTCACACCTTAACTAAATGTTGTAGACTCAAACTTTTTGCTGTCATTAGTGTATTTTAGCAAAATGAAGATGATTCAAGCATTAATTTCATTGTGCTTTTGCTCATTTTGAAGATTTTGACATTTTCACCTGAAGTGTACAATCAGGCTGAAAATGCATTTAAAGCCATAAAAAGTTCATTTTGGCTCTCACACCTTAACTAAATGTTGTAGACTCAAACTTTTTGCTGTCATTAGTGTATTTTAGCAAAATGAAGATGATTCAAGCATTAATTTCATTGTGCTTTTGCTCATTTTGAAGATTTTGACATTTTCACCTGAAGTGTACAATCGGGCTGAAAATGCATTTAAAGCCATAAAAAGTTCATTTTGGCTCTCACACCTTAACTAAATGTTGTAGACTCAAACTTTTTGCTGTCATTAGTGTATGTTAGCAAAATGAAGATGATTCAAGCATTAATTTCATTGTGCTTTTGCTCATTTTGAAGATTTTGACATTTTCACCTGAAGTGTACAATCAGGCTGAAAATGCATTTAAAGCCATAAAAAGTTCATTTTGGCTCTCACACCTTAACTAAATGTTGTAGACTCAAACTTTTTGCTGTCATTAGTGTATTTTAGCAAAATGAAGATGATTCAAGCATTAATTTCATTGTGCTTTTGCTCATTTTGAAGATTTTGACATTTTCACCTGAAGTGTACAATCAGGCTGAAAATGCATTTAAAGCCATAAAAAGTTCATTTTGGCTCTCACACCTTAACTAAATGTTGTAGACTCAAACTTTTTGCTGTCATTAGTGTATTTTAGCAAAATGAAGATGATTCAAGCATTAATTTCATTGTGCTTTTGCTCATTTTGAAGATTTTGACATTTTCACCTAAAGTGTACAATTAGGGGCTGAAAACGCGTTTAAAGCCATAAAAAGTTCATTTTGGCTCTCACACCTTAACTAAATGTTGTAGACTCAAACTTTTTGCTGTCATTAGTGTATTTTTCCAAAATGAAGATGATTCAAGCATTAATTTCATTGTGCTTTTGCTCATTTTGAAGATTTTGACATTTTCACCTGAAGTGTACAATCAGGCTGAAAATGCATTTAAAGCCATAAAAAAATCATTTTGGCTCTCACACCTTAACTAAATGTTGTAGACTCAAACTTTTTGCTGTCATTAGTGTATTTTAGCAAAATGAAGATGATTCAAGCATTAATTTCATTGTGCTTTTGCTCATTTTGAAGATTTTGACATTTTCACCTGAAGTGTACAATCGGGTTGAAAATGCATTTAAAGCCATAAAAAGTTCATTTTGGCTCTCACACCTTAACTAAATGTTGTAGACTCAAACTTTTTGCTGTCATTAGTGTATTTTTGCAAAATGAAGATGATTCAAGCATTAATTTCATTGTGCTTTTGCTCATTTTGAAGATTTTGACATTTTCACCTGAAGTGTACAATCGGGCTGAAAATGCATTTAAAGCCATAAAAAGTTCATTTTGGCTCTCACACCTTAACTAAATGTTGTAGACTCAAACTTTTTGCTGTCATTAGTGTATGTTAGCAAAATGAAGATGATTCAAGCATTAATTTCATTGTGCTTTTGCTTATTTTGAAGATTTTGACATTTTCACCTGAAGTGTACAATTAGGGGCTGAAAACGCGTTTAAAGCCATAAAAAGTTCATTTTGGCTCTCACACCTTAACTAAATGTTGTAGACTCAAACTTTTTGCTGTCATTAGTGTATTTTTGCAAAATGAAGATGATTCAAGCATTAATTTCATTGTGCTTTTGCTCATTTTGAAGATTTTGACATTTTCACCTGAAGTGTACAATCAGGCTGAAAATGCATTTAAAGCCATAAAAAGTTCATTTTGGCTCTCACACCTTAACTAAATGTTGCAGACTCAAACTTTTTGCTGTCATTAGTGTATTTTAGCAAAATGAAGATGATTCAAGCATTAATTTCATTGTGCTTTTGCTCATTTTGAAGATTTTGACATTTTCACCTGAAGTGTACATTCGGGCTGAAAATGCATTTAAAGTCATAAAAAGTTCATTTTGGCTCTCACACCTTAACTAAATGTTGTAGACTCAAACTTTTTGCTGTCATTAGTGTATGTTAGCAAAATGAAGATGATTCAAGCATTAATTTCATTGTGCTTTTGCTCATTTTGAAGATTTTGACATTTTCACCTGAAGTGTACAATCAGGCTGAAAATGTATTTAAAGCCATAAAAAGTTCATTTTGGCTCTCACACCTTAACTAAATGTTGTAGACTCAAACTTTTTGCTGTCATTAGTGTATTTTAGCAAAATGAAGATGATTCAAGCATTAATTTCATTGTGCTTTTGCTCATTTTGAAGATTTTGACATTTTCACCTGAAGTGTACAATCAGGCTGAAAATGCATTTAAAGCCATAAAAAGTTCATTTTGGCTCTCACACCTTAACTAAATGTTGTAGACTCAAACTTTTTGCTGTCATTAGTGTATTTTAGCAAAATGAAGATGATTCAAGCATTAATTTCATTGTGCTTTTGCTCATTTTGAAGATTTTGACATTTTCACCTGAAGTGTACAATTAGGGGCTGAAAACGCGTTTAAAGCAATAAAAAGTTCATTTTGGTTCTCACACCTTAACTAAATGTTGTAGACTCAAACTTTTTGCTGTCATTAGTGTATGTTAGCAAAATGAAGATGATTCAAGCATTAATTTCATTGTGCTTTTGCTCATTTTGAAGATTTTGACATTTTCACCTGAAGTGTACAATCAGGCTGAAAATGCATTTAAAGCCATAAAAAGTTCATTTTGGCTCTCACACCTTAACTAAATGTTGTAGACTCAAACTTTTTGCTGTCATTAGTGTATTTTAGCAAAATGAAGATGATTCAAGCATTAATTTCATTGTGCTTTTGCTCATTTTGAAGATTTTGACATTTTCACCTGAAGTGTACAATCAAGCTGAAAATGCATTTAAAGCCATAAAAAGTTCATTTTGGCTCTCACACCTTAACTAAATGTTGTAGACTCAAACTTTTTGCTGTCATTAGTGTATTTTAGCAAAATGAAGATGATTCAAGCATTAATTTCATTGTGCTTTTGCTCATTTTGAAGATTTTGACATTTTCACCTGAAGTGTACAATTAGGGGCTGAAAACGCGTTTAAAGCCATAAAAAGTTCATTTTGGCTCTCACACCTTAACTAAATGTTGTAGACTCAAACTTTTTGCTGTCATTAGTGTATTTTAGCAAAATGAAGATGATTCAAGCATTAATTTCATTGTGCTTTTGCTCATTTTGAAGATTTTGACATTTTCACCTGAAGTGTACAATCGGGCTGAAAATGCATTTAAAGCCATAAAAAGTTCATTTTGGCTCTCACACCTTAACTAAATGTTGTAGACTCAAACTTTTTGCTGTCATTAGTGTATTTTTGCAAAATGAAGATGATTCAAGCATTAATTTCATTGTGCTTTTGCTCATTTTGAAGATTTTGACATTTTCACCTGAAGTGTACAATTAGGGGCTGAAAACGCGTTTAAAGCCATAAAAAGTTCATTTTGGCTCTCACACCTTAACTAAATGTTGTAGACTCAAACTTTTTGCTGTCATTAGTGTATTTTTGCAAAATGAAGATGATTCAAGCATTAATTTCATTGTGCTTTTGCTCATTTTGAAGATTTTGACATTTTCACCTGAAGTGTACAATCAGGCTGAAAATGCATTTAAAGCCATAAAAAGTTAATTTTGGCTCTCACACCTTAACTAAATGTTGTAGACTCAAACTTTTTGCTGTCATTAGTGTATTTTAGCAAAATGAAGATGATTCAAGCATTAATTTCATTGTGCTTTTGCTCATTTTGAAGATTTTGACATTTTCACCTGAAGTGTACAATCGGGCTGAAAATGCATTTAAAGCCATAAAAAGTTCATTTTGGCTCTCACACCTTAACTAAATGTTGTAGACTCAAACTTTTTGCTGTCATTAGTGTATTTTAGCAAAATGAAGATGATTCAAGCATTAATTTCATTGTGCTTTTGCTCATTTTGAAGATTTTGACATTTTCACCTGAAGTGTACAATCAGGCTGAAAATGCATTTAAAGCCATAAAAAGTTCATTTTGGCTCTCACACCTTAACTAAATGTTGTAGACTCAAACTTTTTGCTGTCATTAGTGTATTTTAGCAAAATGAAGATGATTCAAGCATTAATTTCATTGTGCTTTTGCTCATTTTGAAGATTTTGACATTTTCACCTGAAGTGTACAATCGGGCTGAAAATGCATTTAAAGCCATAAAAAGTTCATTTTGGCTCTCACACCTTAACTAAATGTTGTAGACTCAAACTTTTTGCTGTCATTAGTGTATTTTTGCAAAATGAAGATGATTCAAGCATTAATTTCATTGTGCTTTTGCTCATTTTGAAGATTTTGACATTTTCACCTGAAGTGTACAATCGGGCTGAAAAAGCATTTAAAGCCATAAAAAGTTCATTTTGGCTCTCACACCTTAACTAAATGTTGTAGACTCAAACTTTTTGCTGTCATTAGTGTATGTTAGCAAAATGAAGATGATTCAAGCATTAATTTCATTGTGCTTTTGCTCATTTTGAAGATTTTGACATTTTCACCTGAAGTGTACAATCAGGCTGAAAATGCATTTAAAGCCATAAAAAGTTCATTTTGGCTCTCACACCTTAACTAAATGTTGTAGACTCAAACTTTTTGCTGTCATTAGTGTATTTTAGCAAAATGAAGATGATTCAAGCATTAATTTCATTGTGCTTTTGCTCATTTTGAAGATTTTGACATTTTCACCTGAAGTGTACAATCAGGCTGAAAATGCATTTAAAGCCATAAAAAGTTCATTTTGGCTCTCACACCTTAACTAAATGTTGTAGACTCAAACTTTTTGCTGTCATTAGTGTATTTTAGCAAAATGAAGATGATTCAAGCATTAATTTCATTGTGCTTTTGCTCATTTTGAAGATTTTGACATTTTCACCTGAAGTGTACAATCAAGCTGAAAATGCATTTAAAGCCATAAAAAGTTCATTTTGGCTCTCACACCTTAACTAAATGTTGTAGACTCAAACTTTTTGCTGTCATTAGTGTATTTTAGCAAAATGAAGATGATTCAAGCATTAATTTCATTGTGCTTTTGCTCATTTTGAAGATTTTGACATTTTCACCTGAAGTGTACAATTAGGGGCTGAAAACGCGTTTAAAGCCATAAAAAGTTCATTTTGGCTCTCACACCTTAACTAAATGTTGTAGACTCAAACTTTTTGCTGTCATTAGTGTATTTTAGCAAAATGAAGATGATTCAAGCATTAATTTCATTGTGCTTTTGCTCATTTTGAAGATTTTGACATTTTCACCTGAAGTGTACAATCGGGCTGAAAATGCATTTAAAGCCATAAAAAGTTCATTTTGGCTCTCACACCTTAACTAAATGTTGTAGACTCAAACTTTTTGCTGTCATTAGTGTATTTTTGCAAAATGAAGATGATTCAAGCATTAATTTCATTGTGCTTTTGCTCATTTTGAAGATTTTGACATTTTCACCTGAAGTGTACAATTAGGGGCTGAAAACGCGTTTAAAGCCATAAAAAGTTCATTTTGGCTCTCACACCTTAACTAAATGTTGTAGACTCAAACTTTTTGCTGTCATTAGTGTATTTTTGCAAAATGAAGATGATTCAAGCATTAATTTCATTGTGCTTTTGCTCATTTTGAAGATTTTGACATTTTCACCTGAAGTGTACAATCAGGCTGAAAATGCATTTAAAGCCATAAAAAGTTAATTTTGGCTCTCACACCTTAACTAAATGTTGTAGACTCAAACTTTTTGCTGTCATTAGTGTATTTTAGCAAAATGAAGATGATTCAAGCATTAATTTCATTGTGCTTTTGCTCATTTTGAAGATTTTGACATTTTCACCTGAAGTGTACAATCGGGCTGAAAATGCATTTAAAGCCATAAAAAGTTCATTTTGGCTCTCACACCTTAACTAAATGTTGTAGACTCAAACTTTTTGCTGTCATTAGTGTATTTTAGCAAAATGAAGATGATTCAAGCATTAATTTCATTGTGCTTTTGCTCATTTTGAAGATTTTGACATTTTCACCTGAAGTGTACAATCAGGCTGAAAATGCATTTAAAGCCATAAAAAGTTCATTTTGGCTCTCACACCTTAACTAAATGTTGTAGACTCAAACTTTTTGCTGTCATTAGTGTATTTTAGCAAAATGAAGATGATTCAAGCATTAATTTCATTGTGCTTTTGCTCATTTTGAAGATTTTGACATTTTCACCTGAAGTGTACAATCGGGCTGAAAATGCATTTAAAGCCATAAAAAGTTCATTTTGGCTCTCACACCTTAACTAAATGTTGTAGACTCAAACTTTTTGCTGTCATTAGTGTATTTTTGCAAAATGAAGATGATTCAAGCATTAATTTCATTGTGCTTTTGCTCATTTTGAAGATTTTGACATTTTCACCTGAAGTGTACAATCGGGCTGAAAAAGCATTTAAAGCCATAAAAAGTTCATTTTGGCTCTCACACCTTAACTAAATGTTGTAGACTCAAACTTTTTGCTGTCATTAGTGTATGTTAGCAAAATGAAGATGATTCAAGCATTAATTTCATTGTGCTTTTGCTCATTTTGAAGATTTTGACATTTTCACCTGAAGTGTACAATCAGGCTGAAAATGCATTTAAAGCCATAAAAAGTTCATTTTGGCTCTCACACCTTAACTAAATGTTGTAGACTCAAACTTTTTGCTGTCATTAGTGTATTTTAGCAAAATGAAGATGATTCAAGCATTAATTTCATTGTGCTTTTGCTCATTTTGAAGATTTTGACATTTTCACCTGAAGTGTACAATCAGGCTGAAAATGCATTTAAAGCCATAAAAAGTTCATTTTGGCTCTCACACCTTAACTAAATGTTGTAGACTCAAACTTTTTGCTGTCATTAGTGTATTTTAGCAAAATGAAGATGATTCAAGCATTAATTTCATTGTGCTTTTGCTCATTTTGAAGATTTTGACATTTTCACCTAAAGTGTACAATTAGGGGCTGAAAACGCGTTTAAAGCCATAAAAAGTTCATTTTGGCTCTCACACCTTAACTAAATGTTGTAGACTCAAACTTTTTGCTGTCATTAGTGTATTTTTGCAAAATGAAGATGATTCAAGCATTAATTTCATTGTGCTTTTGCTCATTTTGAAGATTTTGACATTTTCACCTGAAGTGTACAATCAGGCTGAAAATGCATTTAAAGCCATAAAAAAATCATTTTGGCTCTCACACCTTAACTAAATGTTGTAGACTCAAACTTTTTGCTGCCATTAGTGTATTTTAGCAAAATGAAGATGATTCAAGCATTAATTTCATTGTGCTTTTGCTCATTTTGAAGATTTTGACATTTTCACCTGAAGTGTACAATTAGGGGCTGAAAACGCGTTTAAAGCAATAAAAAGTTCATTTTGGCTCTCACACCTTAACTAAATGTTGTAGACTCAAACTTTTTGCTGTCATTAGTGTATTTTAGCAAAATGAAGATGATTCAAGCATTAATTTCATTGTGCTTTTGCTCATTTTGAAGATTTTGACATTTTCACCTGAAGTGTACAATCGGGTTGAAAATGCATTTAAAGCCATAAAAAGTTCATTTTGGCTCTCACACCTTAACTAAATGTTGTAGACTCAAACTTTTTGCTGTCATTAGTGTATTTTTGCAAAATGAAGATGATTCAAGCATTAATTTCATTGTGCTTTTGCTCATTTTGAAGATTTTGACATTTTCACCTGAAGTGTACAATCGGGCTGAAAATGCATTTAAAGCCATAAAAAGTTCATTTTGGCTCTCACACCTTAACTAAATGTTGTAGACTCAAACTTTTTGCTGTCATTAGTGTATGTTAGCAAAATGAAGATGATTCAAGCATTAATTTCATTGTGCTTTTGCTCATTTTGAAGATTTTGACATTTTCACCTGAAGTGTACAATCAGGCTGAAAATGCATTTAAAGCCATAAAAAGTTCATTTTGGCTCTCACACCTTAACTAAATGTTGTAGACTCAAACTTTTTGCTGTCATTAGTGTATTTTAGCAAAATGAAGATGATTCAAGCATTAATTTCATTGTGCTTTTGCTCATTTTGAAGATTTTGACATTTTCACCTGAAGTGTACAATCAGGCTGAAAATGCATTTAAAGCCATAAAAAGTTCATTTTGGCTCTCACACCTTAACTAAATGTTGTAGACTCAAACTTTTTGCTGTCATTAGTGTATGTTAGCAAAATGAAGATGATTCAAGCATTAATTTCATTGTGCTTTTGCTCATTTTGAAGATTTTGACATTTTCACCTGAAGTGTACAATCAGGCTGAAAATGCATTTAAAGCCATAAAAAGTTCATTTTGGCTCTCACACCTTAACTAAATGTTGTAGACTCAAACTTTTTGCTGTCATTAGTGTATTTTAGCAAAATGAAGATGATTCAAGCATTAATTTCATTGTGCTTTTGCTCATTTTGAAGATTTTGACATTTTCACCTGAAGTGTACAATCGGGCTGAAAATGCATTTAAAGCCATAAAAAGTTCATTTTGGCTCTCACACCTTAACTAAATGTTGTAGACTCAAACTTTTTGCTGTCATTAGTGTATTTTAGCAAAATGAAGATGATTCAAGCATTAATTTCATTGTGCTTTTGCTCATTTTGAAGATTTTGATATTTTCACCTGAAGTGTACAATCAGGCTGAAAATGCATTTAAAGCCATAAAAAGTTCATTTTGGCTCTCACACCTTAACTAAATGTTGTAGACTCAAACGTTTTGCTGTCATTAGTGTATTTTAGCAAAATGAAGATGATTCAAGCATTAATTTCATTGTGCTTTTGCTCATTTTGAAGATTTTGACATTTTCACCTGAAGTGTACAATCGGGCTGAAAATGCATTTAAAGCCATAAAAAGTTCATTTTGGCTCTCACACCTTAACTAAATGTTGTAGACTCAAACTTTTTGCTGTCATTAGTGTATTTTTGCAAAATGAAGATGATTCAAGCATTAATTTCATTGTGCTTTTGCTCATTTTGAAGATTTTGACATTTTCACCTGAAGTGTACAATTAGGGGCTGAAAACGCGTTTAAAGCCATAAAAAGTTCATTTTGGCTCTCACACCTTAACTAAATGTTGTAGACTCAAACTTTTTGCTGTCATTAGTGTATTTTTGCAAAATGAAGATGATTCAAGCATTAATTTCATTGTGCTTTTGCTCATTTTGAAGATTTTGACATTTTCACCTGAAGTGTACAATCAGGCTGAAAATGCATTTAAAGCCATAAAAAGTTAATTTTGGCTCTCACACCTTAACTAAATGTTGTAGACTCAAACTTTTTGCTGTCATTAGTGTATTTTAGCAAAATGAAGATGATTCAAGCATTAATTTCATTGTGCTTTTGCTCATTTTGAAGATTTTGACATTTTCACCTGAAGTGTACAATCGGGCTGAAAATGCATTTAAAGCCATAAAAAGTTCATTTTGGCTCTCACACCTTAACTAAATGTTGTAGACTCAAACTTTTTGCTGTCATTAGTGTATTTTTGCAAAATGAAGATGATTCAAGCATTAATTTCATTGTGCTTTTGCTCATTTTGAAGATTTTGACATTTTCACCTGAAGTGTACAATCGGGCTGAAAATGCATTTAAAGCCATAAAAAGTTCATTTTGGCTCTCACACCTTAACTAAATGTTGTAGACTCAAACTTTTTGCTGTCATTAGTGTATTTTAGCAAAATGAAGATGATTCAAGCATTAATTTCATTGTGCTTTTGCTCATTTTGAAGATTTTGACATTTTCACCTGAAGTGTACAATCGGGCTGAAAATGCATTTAAAGCCATAAAAAGTTCATTTTGGCTCTCACACCTTAACTAAATGTTGTAGACTCAAACTTTTTGCTGTCATTAGTGTATTTTAGCAAAATGAAGATGATTCAAGCATTAATTTCATTGTGCTTTTGCTCATTTTGAAGATTTTGACATTTTCACCTGAAGTGTACAATTAGGGGCTGAAAACGCGTTTAAAGCAATAAAAAGTTCATTTTGGCTCTCACACCTTAACTAAATGTTGTAGACTCAAACTTTTTGCTGTCATTAGTGTATGTTAGCAAAATGAAGATGATTCAAGCATTAATTTCATTGTGCTTTTGCTCATTTTGAAGATTTTGACATTTTCACCTGAAGTGTACAATCAGGCTGAAAATGCATTTAAAGCCATAAAAAGTTCATTTTGGCTCTCACACCTTAACTAAATGTTGTAGACTCAAACTTTTTGCTGTCATTAGTGTATTTTAGCAAAATGAAGATGATTCAAGCATTAATTTCATTGTGCTTTTGCTCATTTTGAAGATTTTGATATTTTCACCTGAAGTGTACAATCGGGCTGAAAATGCATTTAAAGCCATAAAAAGTTCATTTTGGCTCTCACACCTTAACTAAATGTTGTAGACTCAAACTTTTTGCTGTCATTAGTGTATTTTAGCAAAATGAAGATGATTCAAGCATTAATTTCATTGTGCTTTTGCTCATTTTGAAGATTTTGACATTTTCACCTGAAGTGTACAATCAGGCTGAAAATGCATTTAAAGCCATAAAAAGTTCATTTTGGCTCTCACACCTTAACTAAATGTTGTAGACTCAAACTTTTTGCTGTCATTAGTGTATTTTAGCAAAATGAAGATGATTCAAGCATTAATTTCATTGTGCTTTTGCTCATTTTGAAGATTTTGACATTTTCACCTGAAGTGTACAATCGGGCTGAAAATGCATTTAAAGCCATAAAAAGTTCATTTTGGCTCTCACACCTTAACTAAATGTTGTAGACTCAAACTTTTTGCTGTCATTAGTGTATTTTTGCAAAATGAAGATGATTCAAGCATTAATTTCATTGTGCTTTTGCTCATTTTGAAGATTTTGACATTTTCACCTGAAGTGTACAATCGGGCTGAAAAAGCATTTAAAGCCATAAAAAGTTCATTTTGGCTCTCACACCTTAACTAAATGTTGTAGACTCAAACTTTTTGCTGTCATTAGTGTATGTTAGCAAAATGAAGATGATTCAAGCATTAATTTCATTGTGCTTTTGCTCATTTTGAAGATTTTGACATTTTCACCTGAAGTGTACAATCAGGCTGAAAATGCATTTAAAGCCATAAAAAGTTCATTTTGGCTCTCACACCTTAACTAAATGTTGTAGACTCAAACTTTTTGCTGTCATTAGTGTATTTTAGCAAAATGAAGATGATTCAAGCATTAATTTCATTGTGCTTTTGCTCATTTTGAAGATTTTGACATTTTCACCTGAAGTGTACAATCAGGCTGAAAATGCATTTAAAGCCATAAAAAGTTCATTTTGGCTCTCACACCTTAACTAAATGTTGTAGACTCAAACTTTTTGCTGTCATTAGTGTATTTTAGCAAAATGAAGATGATTCAAGCATTAATTTCATTGTGCTTTTGCTCATTTTGAAGATTTTGACATTTTCACCTAAAGTGTACAATTAGGGGCTGAAAACGCGTTTAAAGCCATAAAAAGTTCATTTTGGCTCTCACACCTTAACTAAATGTTGTAGACTCAAACTTTTTGCTGTCATTAGTGTATTTTTCCAAAATGAAGATGATTCAAGCATTAATTTCATTGTGCTTTTGCTCATTTTGAAGATTTTGACATTTTCACCTGAAGTGTACAATCAGGCTGAAAATGCATTTAAAGCCATAAAAAAATCATTTTGGCTCTCACACCTTAACTAAATGTTGTAGACTCAAACTTTTTGCTGTCATTAGTGTATTTTAGCAAAATGAAGATGATTCAAGCATTAATTTCATTGTGCTTTTGCTCATTTTGAAGATTTTGACATTTTCACCTGAAGTGTACAATCGGGTTGAAAATGCATTTAAAGCCATAAAAAGTTCATTTTGGCTCTCACACCTTAACTAAATGTTGTAGACTCAAACTTTTTGCTGTCATTAGTGTATTTTTGCAAAATGAAGATGATTCAAGCATTAATTTCATTGTGCTTTTGCTCATTTTGAAGATTTTGACATTTTCACCTGAAGTGTACAATCGGGCTGAAAATGCATTTAAAGCCATAAAAAGTTCATTTTGGCTCTCACACCTTAACTAAATGTTGTAGACTCAAACTTTTTGCTGTCATTAGTGTATGTTAGCAAAATGAAGATGATTCAAGCATTAATTTCATTGTGCTTTTGCTCATTTTGAAGATTTTGACATTTTCACCTGAAGTGTACAATTAGGGGCTGAAAACGCGTTTAAAGCCATAAAAAGTTCATTTTGGCTCTCACACCTTAACTAAATGTTGTAGACTCAAACTTTTTGCTGTCATTAGTGTATTTTTGCAAAATGAAGATGATTCAAGCATTAATTTCATTGTGCTTTTGCTCATTTTGAAGATTTTGACATTTTCACCTGAAGTGTACAATCAGGCTGAAAATGCATTTAAAGCCATAAAAAGTTCATTTTGGCTCTCACACCTTAACTAAATGTTGTAGACTCAAACTTTTTGCTGTCATTAGTGTATTTTAGCAAAATGAAGATGATTCAAGCATTAATTTCATTGTGCTTTTGCTCATTTTGAAGATTTTGACATTTTCACCTGAAGTGTAATTCGGGCTGAAAATGCATTTAAAGCCATAAAAAGTTCATTTTGGCTCTCACACCTTAACTAAATGTTGTAGACTCAAACTTTTTGCTGTCATTAGTGTATGTTAGCAAAATGAAGATGATTCAAGCATTAATTTCATTGTGCTTTTGCTCATTTTGAAGATTTTGACATTTTCACCTGAAGTGTACAATCAGGCTGAAAATGTATTTAAAGCCATAAAAAGTTCATTTTGGCTCTCACACCTTAACTAAATGTTGTAGACTCAAACTTTTTGCTGTCATTAGTGTATTTTAGCAAAATGAAGATGATTCAAGCATTAATTTCATTGTGCTTTTGCTCATTTTGAAGATTTTGACATTTTCACCTGAAGTGTACAATCAGGCTGAAAATGCATTTAAAGCCATAAAAAGTTCATTTTGGCTCTCACACCTTAACTAAATGTTGTAGACTCAAACTTTTTGCTGTCATTAGTGTATTTTAGCAAAATGAAGATGATTCAAGCATTAATTTCATTGTGCTTTTGCTCATTTTGAAGATTTTGACATTTTCACCTGAAGTGTACAATTAGGGGCTGAAAACGCGTTTAAAGCAATAAAAAGTTCATTTTGGTTCTCACACCTTAACTAAATGTTGTAGACTCAAACTTTTTGCTGTCATTAGTGTATGTTAGCAAAATGAAGATGATTCAAGCATTAATTTCATTGTGCTTTTGCTCATTTTGAAGATTTTGACATTTTCACCTGAAGTGTACAATCAGGCTGAAAATGCATTTAAAGCCATAAAAAGTTCATTTTGGCTCTCACACCTTAACTAAATGTTGTAGACTCAAACTTTTTGCTGTCATTAGTGTATTTTAGCAAAATGAAGATGATTCAAGCATTAATTTCATTGTGCTTTTGCTCATTTTGAAGATTTTGACATTTTCACCTGAAGTGTACAATCAAGCTGAAAATGCATTTAAAGCCATAAAAAGTTCATTTTGGCTCTCACACCTTAACTAAATGTTGTAGACTCAAACTTTTTGCTGTCATTAGTGTATTTTAGCAAAATGAAGATGATTCAAGCATTAATTTCATTGTGCTTTTGCTCATTTTGAAGATTTTGACATTTTCACCTGAAGTGTACAATTAGGGGCTGAAAACGCGTTTAAAGCCATAAAAAGTTCATTTTGGCTCTCACACCTTAACTAAATGTTGTAGACTCAAACTTTTTGCTGTCATTAGTGTATTTTAGCAAAATGAAGATGATTCAAGCATTAATTTCATTGTGCTTTTGCTCATTTTGAAGATTTTGACATTTTCACCTGAAGTGTACAATCGGGCTGAAAATGCATTTAAAGCCATAAAAAGTTCATTTTGGCTCTCACACCTTAACTAAATGTTGTAGACTCAAACTTTTTGCTGTCATTAGTGTATTTTTGCAAAATGAAGATGATTCAAGCATTAATTTCATTGTGCTTTTGCTCATTTTGAAGATTTTGACATTTTCACCTGAAGTGTACAATTAGGGGCTGAAAACGCGTTTAAAGCCATAAAAAGTTCATTTTGGCTCTCACACCTTAACTAAATGTTGTAGACTCAAACTTTTTGCTGTCATTAGTGTATTTTTGCAAAATGAAGATGATTCAAGCATTAATTTCATTGTGCTTTTGCTCATTTTGAAGATTTTGACATTTTCACCTGAAGTGTACAATCAGGCTGAAAATGCATTTAAAGCCATAAAAAGTTAATTTTGGCTCTCACACCTTAACTAAATGTTGTAGACTCAAACTTTTTGCTGTCATTAGTGTATTTTAGCAAAATGAAGATGATTCAAGCATTAATTTCATTGTGCTTTTGCTCATTTTGAAGATTTTGACATTTTCACCTGAAGTGTACAATCGGGCTGAAAATGCATTTAAAGCCATAAAAAGTTCATTTTGGCTCTCACACCTTAACTAAATGTTGTAGACTCAAACTTTTTGCTGTCATTAGTGTATTTTTGCAAAATGAAGATGATTCAAGCATTAATTTCATTGTGCTTTTGCTCATTTTGAAGATTTTGACATTTTCACCTGAAGTGTACAATCGGGCTGAAAATGCATTGAAAGCCATAAAAAGTTCATTTTGGCTCTCACACCTTAACTAAATGTTGTAGACTCAAACTTTTTGCTGTCATTAGTGTATTTTAGCAAAATGAAGATGATTCAAGCATTAATTTCATTGTGCTTTTGCTCATTTTGAAGATTTTGACATTTTCACCTGAAGTGTACAATCGGGCTGAAAATGCATTTAAAGCCATAAAAAGTTCATTTTGGCTCTCACACCTTAACTAAATGTTGTAGACTCAAACTTTTTGCTGTCATTAGTGTATTTTAGCAAAATGAAGATGATTCAAGCATTAATTTCATTGTGCTTTTGCTCATTTTGAAGATTTTGACATTTTCACCTGAAGTGTACAATTAGGGGCTGAAAACGCGTTTAAAGCAATAAAAAGTTCATTTTGGCTCTCACACCTTAACTAAATGTTGTAGACTCAAACTTTTTGCTGTCATTAGTGTATGTTAGCAAAATGAAGATGATTCAAGCATTAATTTCATTGTGCTTTTGCTCATTTTGAAGATTTTGACATTTTCACCTGAAGTGTACAATCAGGCTGAAAATGCATTTAAAGCCATAAAAAGTTCATTTTGGCTCTCACACCTTAACTAAATGTTGTAGACTCAAACTTTTTGCTGTCATTAGTGTATTTTAGCAAAATGAAGATGATTCAAGCATTAATTTCATTGTGCTTTTGCTCATTTTGAAGATTTTGACATTTTCACCTGAAGTGTACAATCGGGCTGAAAATGCATTTAAAGCCATAAAAAGTTCATTTTGGCTCTCACACCTTAACTAAATGTTGTAGACTCAAACTTTTTGCTGTCATTAGTGTATTTTAGCAAAATGAAGATGATTCAAGCATTAATTTCATTGTGCTTTTGCTCATTTTGAAGATTTTGACATTTTCACCTGAAGTGTACAATCAGGCTGAAAATGCATTTAAAGCCATAAAAAGTTCATTTTGGCTCTCACACCTTAACTAAATGTTGTAGACTCAAACTTTTTGCTGTCATTAGTGTATTTTAGCAAAATGAAGATGATTCAAGCATTAATTTCATTGTGCTTTTGCTCATTTTGAAGATTTTGACATTTTCACCTGAAGTGTACAATCGGGCTGAAAATGCATTTAAAGCCATAAAAAGTTCATTTTGGCTCTCACACCTTAACTAAATGTTGTAGACTCAAACTTTTTGCTGTCATTAGTGTATTTTTGCAAAATGAAGATGATTCAAGCATTAATTTCATTGTGCTTTTGCTCATTTTGAAGATTTTGACATTTTCACCTGAAGTGTACAATCGGGCTGAAAAAGCATTTAAAGCCATAAAAAGTTCATTTTGGCTCTCACACCTTAACTAAATGTTGTAGACTCAAACTTTTTGCTGTCATTAGTGTATGTTAGCAAAATGAAGATGATTCAAGCATTAATTTCATTGTGCTTTTGCTCATTTTGAAGATTTTGACATTTTCACCTGAAGTGTACAATCAGGCTGAAAATGCATTTAAAGCCATAAAAAGTTCATTTTGGCTCTCACACCTTAACTAAATGTTGTAGACTCAAACTTTTTGCTGTCATTAGTGTATTTTAGCAAAATGAAGATGATTCAAGCATTAATTTCATTGTGCTTTTGCTCATTTTGAAGATTTTGACATTTTCACCTGAAGTGTACAATTAGGGGCTGAAAACGCGTTTAAAGCAATAAAAAGTTCATTTTGGTTCTCACACCTTAACTAAATGTTGTAGACTCAAACTTTTTGCTGTCATTAGTGTATGTTAGCAAAATGAAGATGATTCAAGCATTAATTTCATTGTGCTTTTGCTCATTTTGAAGATTTTGACATTTTCACCTGAAGTGTACAATCAGGCTGAAAATGCATTTTAAAGCCATAAAAAGTTCATTTTGGCTCTCACACCTTAACTAAATGTTGTAGACTCAAACTTTTTGCTGTCATTAGTGTATTTTAGCAAAATGAAGATGATTCAAGCATTAATTTCATTGTGCTTTTGCTCATTTTGAAGATTTTGACATTTTCACCTGAAGTGTACAATCAAGCTGAAAATGCATTTAAAGCCATAAAAAGTTCATTTTGGCTCTCACACCTTAACTAAATGTTGTAGACTCAAACTTTTTGCTGTCATTAGTGTATTTTAGCAAAATGAAGATGATTCAAGCATTAATTTCATTGTGCTTTTGCTCATTTTGAAGATTTTGACATTTTCACCTGAAGTGTACAATTAGGGGCTGAAAACGCGTTTAAAGCCATAAAAAGTTCATTTTGGCTCTCACACCTTAACTAAATGTTGTAGACTCAAACTTTTTGCTGTCATTAGTGTATTTTAGCAAAATGAAGATGATTCAAGCATTAATTTCATTGTGCTTTTGCTCATTTTGAAGATTTTGACATTTTCACCTGAAGTGTACAATCAGGCTGAAAATGCATTTAAAGCCATAAAAAGTTAATTTTGGCTCTCACACCTTAACTAAATGTTGTAGACTCAAACTTTTTGCTGTCATTAGTGTATTTTAGCAAAATGAAGATGATTCAAGCATTAATTTCATTGTGCTTTTGCTCATTTTGAAGATTTTGACATTTTCACCTGAAGTGTACAATCGGGCTGAAAATGCATTTAAAGCCATAAAAAGTTCATTTTGGCTCTCACACCTTAACTAAATGTTGTAGACTCAAACTTTTTGCTGTCATTAGTGTATTTTTCCAAAATGAAGATGATTCAAGCATTAATTTCATTGTGCTTTTGCTCATTTTGAAGATTTTGACATTTTCACCTGAAGTGTACAATCAGGCTGAAAATGCATTTAAAGCCATAAAAAAATCATTTTGGCTCTCACACCTTAACTAAATGTTGTAGACTCAAACTTTTTGCTGTCATTAGTGTATTTTAGCAAAATGAAGATGATTCAAGCATTAATTTCATTGTGCTTTTGCTCATTTTGAAGATTTTGACATTTTCACCTGAAGTGTACAATCGGGTTGAAAATGCATTTAAAGCCATAAAAAGTTCATTTTGGCTCTCACACCTTAACTAAATGTTGTAGACTCAAACTTTTTGCTGTCATTAGTGTATTTTTGCAAAATGAAGATGATTCAAGCATTAATTTCATTGTGCTTTTGCTCATTTTGAAGATTTTGACATTTTCACCTGAAGTGTACAATCGGGCTGAAAATGCATTTAAAGCCATAAAAAGTTCATTTTGGCTCTCACACCTTAACTAAATGTTGTAGACTCAAACTTTTTGCTGTCATTAGTGTATGTTAGCAAAATGAAGATGATTCAAGCATTAATTTCATTGTGCTTTTGCTCATTTTGAAGATTTTGACATTTTCACCTGAAGTGTACAATTAGGGGCTGAAAACGCGTTTTAAAGCCATAAAAAGTTCATTTTGGCTCTCACACCTTAACTAAATGTTGTAGACTCAAACTTTTTGCTGTCATTAGTGTATTTTTGCAAAATGAAGATGATTCAAGCATTAATTTCATTGTGCTTTTGCTCATTTTGAAGATTTTGACATTTTCACCTGAAGTGTACAATCAGGCTGAAAATGCATTTAAAGCCATAAAAAGTTCATTTTGGCTCTCACACCTTAACTAAATGTTGTAGACTCAAACTTTTTGCTGTCATTAGTGTATTTTAGCAAAATGAAGATGATTCAAGCATTAATTTCATTGTGCTTTTGCTCATTTTGAAGATTTTGACATTTTCACCTGAAGTGTACATTCGGGCTGAAAATGCATTTAAAGCCATAAAAAGTTCATTTTGGCTCTCACACCTTAACTAAATGTTGTAGACTCAAACTTTTTGCTGTCATTAGTGTATGTTAGCAAAATGAAGATGATTCAAGCATTAATTTCATTGTGCTTTTGCTCATTTTGAAGATTTTGACATTTTCACCTGAAGTGTACAATTAGGGGCTGAAAACGCGTTTTTAAAGCAATAAAAAGTTCATTTTGGCTCTCACACCTTAACTAAATGTTGTAGACTCAAACTTTTTGCTGTCATTAGTGTATGTTAGCAAAATGAAGATGATTCAAGCATTAATTTCATTGTGCTTTTGCTCATTTTGAAGATTTTGACATTTTCACCTGAAGTGTACAATCAGGCTGAAAATGTATTTAAAGCCATAAAAAGTTCATTTTGGCTCTCACACCTTAACTAAATGTTGTAGACTCAAACTTTTTGCTGTCATTAGTGTATTTTAGCAAAATGAAGATGATTCAAGCATTAATTTCATTGTGCTTTTGCTCATTTTGAAGATTTTGACATTTTCACCTGAAGTGTACAATCAGGCTGAAAATGCATTTAAAGCCATAAAAAGTTCATTTTGGCTCTCACACCTTAACTAAATGTTGTAGACTCAAACTTTTTGCTGTCATTAGTGTATTTTAGCAAAATGAAGATGATTCAAGCATTAATTTCATTGTGCTTTTGCTCATTTTGAAGATTTTGACATTTTCACCTGAAGTGTACAATTAGGGGCTGAAAACGCGTTTTAAAGCAATAAAAAGTTCATTTTGGTTCTCACACCTTAACTAAATGTTGTAGACTCAAACTTTTTGCTGTCATTAGTGTATGTTAGCAAAATGAAGATGATTCAAGCATTAATTTCATTGTGCTTTTGCTCATTTTGAAGATTTTGACATTTTCACCTGAAGTGTACAATCAGGCTGAAAATGCATTTAAAGCCATAAAAAGTTCATTTTGGCTCTCACACCTTAACTAAATGTTGTAGACTCAAACTTTTTGCTGTCATTAGTGTATTTTAGCAAAATGAAGATGATTCAAGCATTAATTTCATTGTGCTTTTGCTCATTTTGAAGATTTTGACATTTTCACCTGAAGTGTACAATCAAGCTGAAAATGCATTTAAAGCCATAAAAAGTTCATTTTGGCTCTCACACCTTAACTAAATGTTGTAGACTCAAACTTTTTGCTGTCATTAGTGTATTTTAGCAAAATGAAGATGATTCAAGCATTAATTTCATTGTGCTTTTGCTCATTTTGAAGATTTTGACATTTTCACCTGAAGTGTACAATTAGGGGCTGAAAACGCGTTTTAAAGCCATAAAAAGTTCATTTTGGCTCTCACACCTTAACTAAATGTTGTAGACTCAAACTTTTTGCTGTCATTAGTGTATTTTAGCAAAATGAAGATGATTCAAGCATTAATTTCATTGTGCTTTTGCTCATTTTGAAGATTTTGACATTTTCACCTGAAGTGTACAATCGGGCTGAAAATGCATTTAAAGCCATAAAAAGTTCATTTTGGCTCTCACACCTTAACTAAATGTTGTAGACTCAAACTTTTTGCTGTCATTAGTGTATTTTGCAAAATGAAGATGATTCAAGCATTAATTTCATTGTGCTTTTGCTCATTTTGAAGATTTTGACATTTTCACCTGAAGTGTACAATTAGGGGCTGAAAACGCGTTTTTAAAGCCATAAAAAGTTCATTTTGGCTCTCACACCTTAACTAAATGTTGTAGACTCAAACTTTTTGCTGTCATTAGTGTATTTTTGCAAAATGAAGATGATTCAAGCATTAATTTCATTGTGCTTTTGCTCATTTTGAAGATTTTGACATTTTCACCTGAAGTGTACAATCAGGCTGAAAATGCATTTAAAGCCATAAAAAGTTAATTTTGGCTCTCACACCT
>NW_028233613.1:0-28297 GCF_054856555.1 Leptonotus elevatus | reverse complement strand
ACCTTAACTAAATGTTGTAGACTCAAACTTTTTGCTGTCATTAGTGTATTTTAGCAAAATGAAGATGATTCAAGCATTAATTTCATTGTGCTTTTGCTCATTTTGAAGATTTTGACATTTTCACCTGAAGTGTACAATTAGGGGCTGAAAACGCGTTTAAAGCAATAAAAAGTTCATTTTGGCTCTCACACCTTAACTAAATGTTGTAGAATCAAACTTTTTGCTGTCATTAGTATATTTTAGCAAAATGAAGATGATTCAAGCATTAATTTTATTGTGCTTTTGCTCATTTTGAAGATTTTGACATTTTCACCTGAAGTGTACAATCGGGCTGAAAATGCATTTAAAGCCATAAAAAGTTCATTTTGGCTCTCACACCTTAACTAAATGTTGTAGACTCAAACTTTTTGCTGTCATTAGTGTATGTTAGCAAAATGAAGATGATTCAAGCATTAATTTCATTGTGCTTTTGCTCATTTTGAAGATTTTGACATTTTCACCTGAAGTGTACAATTAGGGGCTGAAAACGCGTTTAAAGCAATAAAAAGTTCATTTTGGCTCTCACACCTTAACTAAATGTTGTAGACTCAAACTTTTTGCTGTCATTAGTATATTTTAGCAAAATGAAGATGATTCAAGCATTAATTTTATTGTGCTTTTGCTCATTTTGAAGATTTTGACATTTTCACCTGAAGTGTACATTCGGGCTGAAAATGCATTTAAAGCCATAAAAAGTTCATTTTGGCTCTCACACCTTAACTAAATGTTGTAGTCTCAAACTTTTTGCTGTCATTAGTGTATGTTAGCAAAATGAAGATGATTCAAGCATTAATTTCATTGTGCTTTTGCTCATTTTGAAGATTTTGACATTTTCACCTGAAGTGTACAATCAGGCTGAAAATGCATTTAAAGCCATAAAAAGTTCATTTTGGCTCTCACACCTTAACTAAATGTTGTAGACTCAAACTTTTTGCTGTCATTAGTGTATTTTAGCAAAATGAAGATGATTCAAGCATTAATTTCATTGTGCTTTTGCTCATTTTGAAGATTTTGACATTTTCACCTGAAGTGTACAATTAGGGGCTGAAAACGCGTTTAAAGCAATAAAAAGTTCATTTTGGCTCTCACACCTTAACTAAATGTTGTAGACTCAAACTTTTTGCTGTCATTAGTATATTTTAGCAAAATGAAGATGATTCAAGCATTAATTTTATTGTGCTTTTGCTCATTTTGAAGATTTTGACATTTTCACCTGAAGTGTACAATCGGGCTGAAAATGCATTTAAAGCCATAAAAAGTTCATTTTGGCTCTCACACCTTAACTAAATGTTGTAGACTCAAACTTTTTGCTGTCATTAGTGTATGTTAGCAAAATGAAGATGATTCAAGCATTAATTTCATTGTGCTTTTGTTCATTTTGAAGATTTTGACATTTTCACCTGAAGTGTACAATCAGGCTGAAAATGCATTTAAAGCCATAAAAAGTTCATTTTGGCTCTCACACCTTAACTAAATGTTGTAGACTCAAACTTTTTGCTGTCATTAGTGTATTTTAGCAAAATGAAGATGATTCAAGCATTAATTTCATTGTGCTTTTGCTCATTTTGAAGATTTTGACATTTTCACCTGAAGTGTACAATTAGGGGCTGAAAACGCGTTTAAAGCAATAAAAAGTTCATTTTGGCTCTCACACCTTAACTAAATGTTGTAGACTCAAACTTTTTGCTGTCATTAGTGTATTTTAGCAAAATGAAGATGATTCAAGCATTAATTTCATTGTGCTTTTGCTCATTTTGAAGATTTTGACATTTTCACCTGAAGTGTACAATTAGGGGCTGAAAACGCGTTTAAAGCAATAAAAAGTTCATTTTGGCTCTCACACCTTAACTAAATGTTGTAGACTCAAACTTTTTGCTGTCATTAGTATATTTTAGCAAAATGAAGATGATTCAAGCATTAATTTTATTGTGCTTTTGCTCATTTTGAAGATTTTGACATTTTCACCTGAAGTGTACAATCGGGCTGAAAATGCATTTAAAGCCATAAAAAGTTCATTTTGGCTCTCAAACCTTAACTAAATGTTGTAGACTCAAACTTTTTGCTGTCATTAGTGTATTTTAGCAAAATGAAGATGATTCAAGCATTAATTTCATTGTGCTTTTGCTCATTTTGAAGATTTTGACATTTTCACCTGAAGTGTACAATCAGGCTGAAAATGCATTTAAAGCCATAAAAAGTTCATTTTGGCTCTCACACCTTAACTAAATGTTGTAGACTCAAACTTTTTGCTGTCATTAGTGTATGTTAGCAAAATGAAGATGATTCAAGCATTAATTTCATTGTGCTTTTGCTCATTTTGAAGATTTTGACATTTTCACCTGAAGTGTACAATCAGGCTGAAAATGCATTTAAAGCCATAAAAAGTTCATTTTGGCTCTCACACCTTAACTAAATGTTGTAGACTCAAACTTTTTGTTGTCATTAGTGTATTTTAGCAAAATGAAGATGATTCAAGCATTAATTTCATTGTGCTTTTGCTCATTTTGAAGATTTTGACATTTTCACCTGAAGTGTACAATCAGGCTGAAAATGCATTTAAAGCCATAAAAAGTTCATTTTGGCTCTCACACCTTAACTAAATGTTGTAGACTCAAACTTTTTGCTGTCATTAGTGTATTTTAGCAAAATGAAGATGATTCAAGCATTAATTTCATTGTGCTTTTGCTCATTTTGAAGATTTTGACATTTTCACCTGAAGTGTACAATTAGGGGCTGAAAACGCGTTTAAAGCAATAAAAAGTTCATTTTGGCTCTCACACCTTAACTAAATGTTGTAGACTCAAACTTTTTGCTGTCATTAGCATATTTTAGCAAAATGAAGATGATTCAAGCATTAATTTTATTGTGCTTTTGCTCATTTTGAAGATTTTGACATTTTCACCTGAAGTGTACAATCGGGCTGAAAATGCATTTAAAGCCATAAAAAGTTCATTTTGGCTCTCACACCTTAACTAAATGTTGTAGACTCAAACTTTTTGCTGTCATTAGTGTATGTTAGCAAAATGAAGATGATTCAAGCATTAATTTAATTGTGCTTTTGCTCATTTTGAAGATTTTGACATTTTCACCTGAAGTGTACAATTAGGGGCTGAAAACGCGTTTAAAGCAATAAAAAGTTCATTTTGGCTCTCACACCTTAACTAAATGTTGTAGACTCAAACTTTTTGCTGTCATTAGTATATTTTAGCAAAATGAAGATGATTCAAGCATTAATTTTATTGTGCTTTTGCTCATTTTGAAGATTTTGACATTTTCACCTGAAGTGTACAATCGGGCTGAAAATGCATTTAAAGCCATAAAAAGTTCATTTTGGCTCTCACACCTTAACTAAATGTTGTAGTCTCAAACTTTTTGCTGTCATTAGTATATTTTAGCAAAATGAAGATGATTCAAGCATTAATTTTATTGTGCTTTTGCTCATTTTGAAGATTTTGACATTTTCACCTGAAGTGTACAATCGGGCTGAAAATGCATTTAAAGCCATAAAAAGTTCATTTTGGCTCTCACACCTTAACTAAATGTTGTAGACTCAAACTTTTTGCTGTCATTAGTGTATTTTAGCAAAATGAAGATGATTCAAGCATTAATTTCATTGTGCTTTTGCTCATTTTGAAGATTTTGACATTTTCACCTGAAGTGTACAATTAGGGGCTGAAAACGCGTTTAAAGCAATAAAAAGTTCATTTTGGCTCTCACACCTTAACTAAATGTTGTAGAATCAAACTTTTTGCTGTCATTAGTATATTTTAGCAAAATGAAGATGATTCAAGCATTAATTTTATTGTGCTTTTGCTCATTTTGAAGATTTTGACATTTTCACCTGAAGTGTACAATCGGGCTGAAAATGCATTTAAAGCCATAAAAAGTTCATTTTGGCTCTCACACCTTAACTAAATGTTGTAGACTCAAACTTTTTGCTGTCATTAGTGTATGTTAGCAAAATGAAGATGATTCAAGCATTAATTTCATTGTGCTTTTGCTCATTTTGAAGATTTTGACATTTTCACCTGAAGTGTACAATTAGGGGCTGAAAACGCGTTTAAAGCAATAAAAAGTTCATTTTGGCTCTCACACCTTAACTAAATGTTGTAGACTCAAACTTTTTGCTGTCATTAGTATATTTTAGCAAAATGAAGATGATTCAAGCATTAATTTTATTGTGCTTTTGCTCATTTTGAAGATTTTGACATTTTCACCTGAAGTGTACAATCGGGCTGAAAATGCATTTAAAGCCATAAAAAGTTCATTTTGGCTCTCACACCTTAACTAAATGTTGTAGTCTCAAACTTTTTGCTGTCATTAGTGTATGTTAGCAAAATGAAGATGATTCAAGCATTAATTTCATTGTGCTTTTGCTCATTTTGAAGATTTTGACATTTTCACCTGAAGTGTACAATCAGGCTGAAAATGCATTTAAAGCCATAAAAAGTTCATTTTGGCTCTCACACCTTAACTAAATGTTGTAGACTCAAACTTTTTGCTGTCATTAGTGTATTTTAGCAAAATGAAGATGATTCAAGCATTAATTTCATTGTGCTTTTGCTCATTTTGAAGATTTTGACATTTTCACCTGAAGTGTACAATTAGGGGCTGAAAACGCGTTTAAAGCAATAAAAAGTTCATTTTGGCTCTCACACCTTAACTAAATGTTGTAGACTCAAACTTTTTGCTGTCATTAGTATATTTTAGCAAAATGAAGATGATTCAAGCATTAATTTTATTGTGCTTTTGCTCATTTTGAAGATTTTGACATTTTCACCTGAAGTGTACAATCGGGCTGAAAATGCATTTAAAGCCATAAAAAGTTCATTTTGGCTCTCACACCTTAACTAAATGTTGTAGACTCAAACTTTTTGCTGTCATTAGTGTATGTTAGCAAAATGAAGATGATTCAAGCATTAATTTCATTGTGCTTTTGTTCATTTTGAAGATTTTGACATTTTCACCTGAAGTGTACAATCAGGCTGAAAATGCATTTAAAGCCATAAAAAGTTCATTTTGGCTCTCACACCTTAACTAAATGTTGTAGACTCAAACTTTTTGCTGTCATTAGTGTATGTTAGCAAAATGAAGATGATTCAAGCATTAATTTAATTGTGCTTTTGCTCATTTTGAAGATTTTGACATTTTCACCTGAAGTGTACAATTAGGGGCTGAAAACGCGTTTAAAGCAATAAAAAGTTCATTTTGGCTCTCACACCTTAACTAAATGTTGTAGACTCAAACTTTTTGCTGTCATTAGTATATTTTAGCAAAATGAAGATGATTCAAGCATTAATTTTATTGTGCTTTTGCTCATTTTGAAGATTTTGACATTTTCACCTGAAGTGTACAATCGGGCTGAAAATGCATTTAAAGCCATAAAAAGTTCATTTTGGCTCTCACACCTTAACTAAATGTTGTAGTCTCAAACTTTTTGCTGTCATTAGTATATTTTAGCAAAATGAAGATGATTCAAGCATTAATTTTATTGTGCTTTTGCTCATTTTGAAGATTTTGACATTTTCACCTGAAGTGTACAATCGGGCTGAAAATGCATTTAAAGCCATAAAAAGTTCATTTTGGCTCTCACACCTTAACTAAATGTTGTAGACTCAAACTTTTTGCTGTCATTAGTGTATGTTAGCAAAATGAAGATGATTCAAGCATTAATTTCATTGTGCTTTTGTTCATTTTGAAGATTTTGACATTTTCACCTGAAGTGTACAATCAGGCTGAAAATGCATTTAAAGCCATAAAAAGTTCATTTTGGCTCTCACACCTTAACTAAATGTTGTAGACTCAAACTTTTTGCTGTCATTAGTGTATTTTAGCAAAATGAAGATGATTCAAGCATTAATTTCATTGTGCTTTTGCTCATTTTGAAGATTTTGACATTTTCACCTGAAGTGTACAATTAGGGGCTGAAAACGCGTTTAAAGCAATAAAAAGTTCATTTTGGCTCTCACACCTTAACTAAATGTTGTAGAATCAAACTTTTTGCTGTCATTAGTATATTTTAGCAAAATGAAGATGATTCAAGCATTAATTTTATTGTGCTTTTGCTCATTTTGAAGATTTTGACATTTTCACCTGAAGTGTACAATCGGGCTGAAAATGCATTTAAAGCCATAAAAAGTTCATTTTGGCTCTCACACCTTAACTAAATGTTGTAGACTCAAACTTTTTGCTGTCATTAGTGTATTTTAGCAAAATGAAGATGATTCAAGCATTAATTTCATTGTGCTTTTGCTCATTTTGAAGATTTTGACATTTTCACCTGAAGTGTACAATTAGGGGCTGAAAACGCGTTTAAAGCAATAAAAAGTTCATTTTGGCTCTCACACCTTAACTAAATGTTGTAGAATCAAACTTTTTGCTGTCATTAGTATATTTTAGCAAAATGAAGATGATTCAAGCATTAATTTTATTGTGCTTTTGCTCATTTTGAAGATTTTGACATTTTCACCTGAAGTGTACAATCGGGCTGAAAATGCATTTAAAGCCATAAAAAGTTCATTTTGGCTCTCACACCTTAACTAAATGTTGTAGACTCAAACTTTTTGCTGTCATTAGTGTATGTTAGCAAAATGAAGATGATTCAAGCATTAATTTCATTGTGCTTTTGCTCATTTTGAAGATTTTGACATTTTCACCTGAAGTGTACAATTAGGGGCTGAAAACGCGTTTAAAGCAATAAAAAGTTCATTTTGGCTCTCACACCTTAACTAAATGTTGTAGACTCAAACTTTTTGCTGTCATTAGTATATTTTAGCAAAATGAAGATGATTCAAGCATTAATTTTATTGTGCTTTTGCTCATTTTGAAGATTTTGACATTTTCACCTGAAGTGTACAATCGGGCTGAAAATGCATTTAAAGCCATAAAAAGTTCATTTTGGCTCTCACACCTTAACTAAATGTTGTAGTCTCAAACTTTTTGCTGTCATTAGTATATTTTAGCAAAATGAAGATGATTCAAGCATTAATTTTATTGTGCTTTTGCTCATTTTGAAGATTTTGACATTTTCACCTGAAGTGTACAATCGGGCTGAAAATGCATTTAAAGCCATAAAAAGTTCATTTTGGCTCTCACACCTTAACTAAATGTTGTAGACTCAAACTTTTTGCTGTCATTAGTGTATGTTAGCAAAATGAAGATGATTCAAGCATTAATTTCATTGTGCTTTTGTTCATTTTGAAGATTTTGACATTTTCACCTGAAGTGTACAATCAGGCTGAAAATGCATTTAAAGCCATAAAAAGTTCATTTTGGCTCTCACACCTTAACTAAATGTTGTAGACTCAAACTTTTTGCTGTCATTAGTGTATTTTAGCAAAATGAAGATGATTCAAGCATTAATTTCATTGTGCTTTTGCTCATTTTGAAGATTTTGACATTTTCACCTGAAGTGTACAATTAGGGGCTGAAAACGCGTTTAAAGCAATAAAAAGTTCATTTTGGCTCTCACACCTTAACTAAATGTTGTAGAATCAAACTTTTTGCTGTCATTAGTATATTTTAGCAAAATGAAGATGATTCAAGCATTAATTTTATTGTGCTTTTGCTCATTTTGAAGATTTTGACATTTTCACCTGAAGTGTACAATCGGGCTGAAAATGCATTTAAAGCCATAAAAAGTTCATTTTGGCTCTCACACCTTAACTAAATGTTGTAGACTCAAACTTTTTGCTGTCATTAGTGTATGTTAGCAAAATGAAGATGATTCAAGCATTAATTTAATTGTGCTTTTGCTCATTTTGAAGATTTTGACATTTTCACCTGAAGTGTACAATCAGGCTGAAAATGCATTTAAAGCCATAAAAAGTTCATTTTGGCTCTCACACCTTAACTAAATGTTGTAGACTCAAACTTTTTGCTGTCATTAGTGTATTTTAGCAAAATGAAGATGATTCAAGCATTAATTTCATTGTGCTTTTGCTCATTTTGAAGATTTTGACATTTTCACCTGAAGTGTACAATCAGGCTGAAAATGCATTTAAAGCCATAAAAAGTTCATTTTGGCTCTCACACCTTAACTAAATGTTGTAGACTCAAACTTTTTGCTGTCATTAGTATATTTTAGCAAAATGAAGATGATTCAAGCATTAATTTTATTGTGCTTTTGCTCATTTTGAAGATTTTGACATTTTCACCTGAAGTGTACAATCGGGCTGAAAATGCATTTAAAGCCATAAAAAGTTCATTTTGGCTCTCACACCTTAACTAAATGTTGTAGACTCAAACTTTTTGCTGTCATTAGTGTATGTTAGCAAAATGAAGATGATTCAAGCATTAATTTCATTGTGCTTTTGTTCATTTTGAAGATTTTGACATTTTCACCTGAAGTGTACAATCAGGCTGAAAATGCATTTAAAGCCATAAAAAGTTCATTTTGGCTCTCACACCTTAACTAAATGTTGTAGACTCAAACTTTTTGCTGTCATTAGTGTATTTTAGCAAAATGAAGATGATTCAAGCATTAATTTCATTGTGCTTTTGCTCATTTTGAAGATTTTGACATTTTCACCTGAAGTGTACAATTAGGGGCTGAAAACGCGTTTAAAGCAATAAAAAGTTCATTTTGGCTCTCACACCTTAACTAAATGTTGTAGAATCAAACTTTTTGCTGTCATTAGTATATTTTAGCAAAATGAAGATGATTCAAGCATTAATTTTATTGTGCTTTTGCTCATTTTGAAGATTTTGACATTTTCACCTGAAGTGTACAATCGGGCTGAAAATGCATTTAAAGCCATAAAAAGTTCATTTTGGCTCTCACACCTTAACTAAATGTTGTAGACTCAAACTTTTTGCTGTCATTAGTGTATGTTAGCAAAATGAAGATGATTCAAGCATTAATTTCATTGTGCTTTTGCTCATTTTGAAGATTTTGACATTTTCACCTGAAGTGTACAATTAGGGGCTGAAAACGCGTTTAAAGCAATAAAAAGTTCATTTTGGCTCTCACACCTTAACTAAATGTTGTAGACTCAAACTTTTTGCTGTCATTAGTATATTTTAGCAAAATGAAGATGATTCAAGCATTAATTTTATTGTGCTTTTGCTCATTTTGAAGATTTTGACATTTTCACCTGAAGTGTACAATCGGGCTGAAAATGCATTTAAAGCCATAAAAAGTTCATTTTGGCTCTCACACCTTAACTAAATGTTGTAGTCTCAAACTTTTTGCTGTCATTAGTATATTTTAGCAAAATGAAGATGATTCAAGCATTAATTTTATTGTGCTTTTGCTCATTTTGAAGATTTTGACATTTTCACCTGAAGTGTACAATCGGGCTGAAAATGCATTTAAAGCCATAAAAAGTTCATTTTGGCTCTCACACCTTAACTAAATGTTGTAGACTCAAACTTTTTGCTGTCATTAGTGTATGTTAGCAAAATGAAGATGATTCAAGCATTAATTTCATTGTGCTTTTGTTCATTTTGAAGATTTTGACATTTTCACCTGAAGTGTACAATCAGGCTGAAAATGCATTTAAAGCCATAAAAAGTTCATTTTGGCTCTCACACCTTAACTAAATGTTGTAGACTCAAACTTTTTGCTGTCATTAGTGTATTTTAGCAAAATGAAGATGATTCAAGCATTAATTTCATTGTGCTTTTGCTCATTTTGAAGATTTTGACATTTTCACCTGAAGTGTACAATTAGGGGCTGAAAACGCGTTTAAAGCAATAAAAAGTTCATTTTGGCTCTCACACCTTAACTAAATGTTGTAGAATCAAACTTTTTGCTGTCATTAGTATATTTTAGCAAAATGAAGATGATTCAAGCATTAATTTTATTGTGCTTTTGCTCATTTTGAAGATTTTGACATTTTCACCTGAAGTGTACAATCGGGCTGAAAATGCATTTAAAGCCATAAAAAGTTCATTTTGGCTCTCACACCTTAACTAAATGTTGTAGACTCAAACTTTTTGCTGTCATTAGTGTATGTTAGCAAAATGAAGATGATTCAAGCATTAATTTAATTGTGCTTTTGCTCATTTTGAAGATTTTGACATTTTCACCTGAAGTGTACAATCAGGCTGAAAATGCATTTAAAGCCATAAAAAGTTCATTTTGGCTCTCACACCTTAACTAAATGTTGTAGACTCAAACTTTTTGCTGTCATTAGTGTATTTTAGCAAAATGAAGATGATTCAAGCATTAATTTCATTGTGCTTTTGCTCATTTTGAAGATTTTGACATTTTCACCTGAAGTGTACAATCAGGCTGAAAATGCATTTAAAGCCATAAAAAGTTCATTTTGGCTCTCACACCTTAACTAAATGTTGTAGACTCAAACTTTTTGCTGTCATTAGTGTATGTTAGCAAAATGAAGATGATTCAAGCATTAATTTCATTGTGCTTTTGTTCATTTTGAAGATTTTGACATTTTCACCTGAAGTGTACAATCAGGCTGAAAATGCATTTAAAGGCATAAAAAGTTCATTTTGGCTCTCACACCTTAACTAAATGTTGTAGACTCAAACTTTTTGCTGTCATTAGTGTATGTTAGCAAAATGAAGATGATTCAAGCATTAATTTCATTGTGCTTTTGCTCATTTTGAAGATTTTGACATTTTCACCTGAAGTGTACAATCAGGCTGAAAATGCATTTAAAGCCATAAAAAGTTCATTTTGGCTCTCACACCTTAACTAAATGTTGTAGACTCAAACTTTTTGCTGTCATTAGTGTATGTTAGCAAAATGAAGATGATTCAAGCATTAATTTCATTGTGCTTTTGCTCATTTTGAAGATTTTGACATTTTCACCTGAAGTGTACAATCAGGCTGAAAATGCATTTAAAGCCATAAAAAGTTCATTTTGGCTCTCACACCTTAACTAAATGTTGTAGACTCAAACTTTTTGCTGTCATTAGTGTATGTTAGCAAAATGAAGATGATTCAAGCATTAATTTCATTGTGCTTTTGCTCATTTTGAAGATTTTGACATTTTCACCTGAAGTGTACAATCAGGCTGAAAATGCATTTAAGCCATAAAAAGTTCATTTTGGCTCTCACACCTTAACTAAATGTTGTAGACTCAAACTTTTTGCTGTCATTAGTGTATTTTAGCAAAATGAAGATGATTCAAGCATTAATTTCATTGTGCTTTTGCTCATTTTGAAGATTTTGACATTTTCACCTGAAGTGTACAATTAGGGGCTGAAAACGCGTTTAAAGCAATAAAAAGTTCATTTTGGCTCTCACACCTTAACTAAATGTTGTAGACTCAAACTTTTTGCTGTCATTAGTATATTTTAGCAAAATGAAGATGATTCAAGCATTAATTTTATTGTGCTTTTGCTCATTTTGAAGATTTTGACATTTTCACCTGAAGTGTACAATCGGGCTGAAAATGCATTTAAAGCCATAAAAAGTTCATTTTGGCTCTCAAACCTTAACTAAATGTTGTAGACTCAAACTTTTTGCTGTCATTAGTGTATTTTAGCAAAATGAAGATGATTCAAGCATTAATTTCATTGTGCTTTTGCTCATTTTGAAGATTTTGACATTTTCACCTGAAGTGTACAATCAGGCTGAAAATGCATTTAAAGCCATAAAAAGTTCATTTTGGCTCTCACACCTTAACTAAATGTTGTAGACTCAAACTTTTTGCTGTCATTAGTGTATGTTAGCAAAATGAAGATGATTCAAGCATTAATTTCATTGTGCTTTTGCTCATTTTGAAGATTTTGACATTTTCACCTGAAGTGTACAATCAGGCTGAAAATGCATTTAAAGCCATAAAAAGTTCATTTTGGCTCTCACACCTTAACTAAATGTTGTAGACTCAAACTTTTTGTTGTCATTAGTGTATTTTAGCAAAATGAAGATGATTCAAGCATTAATTTCATTGTGCTTTTGCTCATTTTGAAGATTTTGACATTTTCACCTGAAGTGTACAATCAGGCTGAAAATGCATTTAAAGCCATAAAAAATTCATTTTGGCTCTCACACCTTAACTAAATGTTGTAGACTCAAACTTTTTGCTGTCATTAGTGTATTTTAGCAAAATGAAGATGATTCAAGCATTAATTTCATTGTGCTTTTGCTCATTTTGAAGATTTTGACATTTTCACCTGAAGTGTACAATTAGGGGCTGAAAACGCGTTTAAAGCAATAAAAAGTTCATTTTGGCTCTCACACCTTAACTAAATGTTGTAGACTCAAACTTTTTGCTGTCATTAGCATATTTTAGCAAAATGAAGATGATTCAAGCATTAATTTTATTGTGCTTTTGCTCATTTTGAAGATTTTGACATTTTCACCTGAAGTGTACAATCGGGCTGAAAATGCATTTAAAGCCATAAAAAGTTCATTTTGGCTCTCACACCTTAACTAAATGTTGTAGACTCAAACTTTTTGCTGTCATTAGTGTATGTTAGCAAAATGAAGATGATTCAAGCATTAATTTAATTGTGCTTTTGCTCATTTTGAAGATTTTGACATTTTCACCTGAAGTGTACAATCAGGCTGAAAATGCATTTAAAGCCATAAAAAGTTCATTTTGGCTCTCACACCTTAACTAAATGTTGTAGACTCAAACTTTTTGCTGTCATTAGTGTATTTTAGCAAAATGAAGATGATTCAAGCATTAATTTCATTGTGCTTTTGCTCATTTTGAAGATTTTGACATTTTCACCTGAAGTGTACAATCAGGCTGAAAATGCATTTAAAGTCATAAAAAGTTCATTTTGGCTCTCACACCTTAACTAAATGTTGTAGACTCAAACTTTTTGCTGTCATTAGTGTATGTTAGCAAAATGAAGATGATTCAAGCATTAATTTCATTGTGCTTTTGTTCATTTTGAAGATTTTGACATTTTCACCTGAAGTGTACAATCAGGCTGAAAATGCATTTAAAGCCATAAAAAGTTCATTTTGGCTCTCACACCTTAACTAAATGTTGTAGACTCAAACTTTTTGCTGTCATTAGTGTATTTTAGCAAAATGAAGATGATTCAAGCATTAATTTCATTGTGCTTTTGCTCATTTTGAAGATTTTGACATTTTCACCTGAAGTGTACAATCAGGCTGAAAATGCATTTAAAGCCATAAAAAGTTCATTTTGGCTCTCACACCTTAACTAAATGTTGTAGACTCAAACTTTTTGCTGTCATTAGTGTATGTTAGCAAAATGAAGATGATTCAAGCATTAATTTCATTGTGCTTTTGCTCATTTTGAAGATTTTGACATTTTCACCTGAAGTGTACAATCAGGCTGAAAATGCATTTAAAGCCATAAAAAGTTCATTTTGGCTCTCACACCTTAACTAAATGTTGTAGACTCAAACTTTTTGCTGTCATTAGTGTATGTTAGCAAAATGAAGATGATTCAAGCATTAATTTCATTGTGCTTTTGCTCATTTTGAAGATTTTGACATTTTCACCTGAAGTGTACAATCAGGCTGAAAATGCATTTAAAGCCATAAAAAGTTCATTTTGGCTCTCACACCTTAACTAAATGTTGTAGACTCAAACTTTTTGCTGTCATTAGTGTATGTTAGCAAAATGAAGATGATTCAAGCATTAATTTCATTGTGCTTTTGCTCATTTTGAAGATTTTGACATTTTCACCTGAAGTGTACAATCAGGCTGAAAATGCATTTAAGCCATAAAAAGTTCATTTTGGCTCTCACACCTTAACTAAATGTTGTAGACTCAAACTTTTTGCTGTCATTAGTGTATTTTAGCAAAATGAAGATGATTCAAGCATTAATTTCATTGTGCTTTTGCTCATTTTGAAGATTTTGACATTTTCACCTGAAGTGTACAATTAGGGGCTGAAAACGCGTTTAAAGCAATAAAAAGTTCATTTTGGCTCTCACACCTTAACTAAATGTTGTAGACTCAAACTTTTTGCTGTCATTAGTATATTTTAGCAAAATGAAGATGATTCAAGCATTAATTTTATTGTGCTTTTGCTCATTTTGAAGATTTTGACATTTTCACCTGAAGTGTACAATCGGGCTGAAAATGCATTTAAAGCCATAAAAAGTTCATTTTGGCTCTCAAACCTTAACTAAATGTTGTAGACTCAAACTTTTTGCTGTCATTAGTGTATTTTAGCAAAATGAAGATGATTCAAGCATTAATTTCATTGTGCTTTTGCTCATTTTGAAGATTTTGACATTTTCACCTGAAGTGTACAATCAGGCTGAAAATGCATTTAAAGCCATACAAAGTTCATTTTGGCTCTCACACCTTAACTAAATGTTGTAGACTCAAACTTTTTGCTGTCAATAGTGTATGTTAGCAAAATGAAGATGATTCAAGCATTAATTTCATTGTGCTTTTGCTCATTTTGAAGATTTTGACATTTTCACCTGAAGTGTACAATCAGGCTGAAAATGCATTTAAAGCCATAAAAAGTTCATTTTGGCTCTCACACCTTAACTAAATGTTGTAGACTCAAACTTTTTGTTGTCATTAGTGTATGTTAGCAAAATGAAGATGATTCAAGCATTAATTTCATTGTGCTTTTGCTCATTTTGAAGATTTTGACATTTTCACCTGAAGTGTACAATCAGGCTGAAAATGCATTTAAAGCCATAAAAAGTTCATTTTGGCTCTCACACCTTAACTAAATGTTGTAGACTCAAACTTTTTGCTGTCATTAGTGTATGTTAGCAAAATGAAGATGATTCAAGCATTAATTTCATTGTGCTTTTGCTCATTTTGAAGATTTTGACATTTTCACCTGAAGTGTACAATCAGGCTGAAAATGCATTTAAGCCATAAAAAGTTCATTTTGGCTCTCACACCTTAACTAAATGTTGTAGACTCAAACTTTTTGCTGTCATTAGTGTATTTTAGCAAAATGAAGATGATTCAAGCATTAATTTCATTGTGCTTTTGCTCATTTTGAAGATTTTGACATTTTCACCTGAAGTGTACAATCGGGCTGAAAATGCATTTAAAGCAATAAAAAGTTCATTTTGGCTCTCACACCTTAACTAAATGTTGTAGACTCAAACTTTTTGCTGTCATTAGTGTATTTTAGCAAAATGAAGATGATTCAAGCATTAATTTCATTGTGCTTTTGCTCATTTTGAAGATTTTGACATTTTCACCTGAAGTGTACAATTAGGGGCTGAAAACGCGTTTAAAGCAATAAAAAGTTCATTTTGGCTCTCACACCTTAACTAAATGTTGTAGACTCAAACTTTTTGCTGTCATTAGTATATTTTAGCAAAATGAAGATGATTCAAGCATTAATTTTATTGTGCTTTTGCTCATTTTGAAGATTTTGACATTTTCACCTGAAGTGTACAATCGGGCTGAAAATGCATTTAAAGCCATAAAAAGTTCATTTTGGCTCTCAAACCTTAACTAAATGTTGTAGACTCAAACTTTTTGCTGTCATTAGTGTATTTTAGCAAAATGAAGATGATTCAAGCATTAATTTCATTGTGCTTTTGCTCATTTTGAAGATTTTGACATTTTCACCTGAAGTGTACAATCAGGCTGAAAATGCATTTAAAGCCATAAAAAGTTCATTTTGGCTCTCACACCTTAACTAAATGTTGTAGACTCAAACTTTTTGCTGTCATTAGTGTATGTTAGCAAAATGAAGATGATTCAAGCATTAATTTCATTGTGCTTTTGCTCATTTTGAAGATTTTGACATTTTCACCTGAAGTGTACAATCAGGCTGAAAAAGCATTTAAAGCCATAAAAAGTTCATTTTGGCTCTCACACCTTAACTAAATGTTGTAGACTCAAACTTTTTGTTGTCATTAGTGTATTTTAGCAAAATGAAGATGATTCAAGCATTAATTTCATTGTGCTTTTGCTCATTTTGAAGATTTTGACATTTTCACCTGAAGTGTACAATCAGGCTGAAAATGCATTTAAAGCCATAAAAAATTCATTTTGGCTCTCACACCTTAACTAAATGTTGTAGACTCAAACTTTTTGCTGTCATTAGTGTATTTTAGCAAAATGAAGATGATTCAAGCATTAATTTCATTGTGCTTTTGCTCATTTTGAAGATTTTGACATTTTCACCTGAAGTGTACAATTAGGGGCTGAAAACGCGTTTAAAGCAATAAAAAGTTCATTTTGGCTCTCACACCTTAACTAAATGTTGTAGACTCAAACTTTTTGCTGTCATTAGCATATTTTAGCAAAATGAAGATGATTCAAGCATTAATTTTATTGTGCTTTTGCTCATTTTGAAGATTTTGACATTTTCACCTGAAGTGTACAATCGGGCTGAAAATGCATTTAAAGCCATAAAAAGTTCATTTTGGCTCTCACACCTTAACTAAATGTTGTAGACTCAAACTTTTTGCTGTCATTAGTGTATGTTAGCAAAATGAAGATGATTCAAGCATTAATTTCATTGTGCTTTTGCTCATTTTGAAGATTTTGACATTTTCACCTGAAGTGTACAATCAGGCTGAAAATGCATTTAAAGCCATAAAAAGTTCATTTTGGCTCTCACACCTTAACTAAATGTTGTAGACTCAAACTTTTTGCTGTCATTAGTGTATTTTAGCAAAATGAAGATGATTCAAGCATTAATTTCATTGTGCTTTTGCTCATTTTGAAGATTTTGACATTTTCACCTGAAGTGTACAATTAGGGGCTGAAAACGCGTTTAAAGCAATAAAAAGTTCATTTTGGCTCTCACACCTTAACTAAATGTTGTAGACTCAAACTTTTTGCTGTCATTAGTATATTTTAGCAAAATGAAGATGATTCAAGCATTAATTTTATTGTGCTTTTGCTCATTTTGAAGATTTTAACATTTTCACCTGAAGTGTACAATCGGGCTGAAAATGCATTTAAAGCCATAAAAAGTTCATTTTGGCTCTCACACCTTAACTAAATGTTGTAGACTCAAACTTTTTGCTGTCATTAGTGTATGTTAGCAAAATGAAGATGATTCAAGCATTAATTTCATTGTGCTTTTGCTCATTTTGAAGATTTTGACATTTTCACCTGAAGTGTACAATCAGGCTGAAAATGCATTTAAGCCATAAAAAGTTCATTTTGGCTCTCACACCTTAACTAAATGTTGTAGACTCAAACTTTTTGCTGTCATTAGTGTATTTTAGCAAAATGAAGATGATTCAAGCATTAATTTCATTGTGCTTTTGCTCATTTTGAAGATTTTGACATTTTCACCTGAAGTGTACAATCGGGCTGAAAATGCATTTAAAGCAATAAAAAGTTAATTTTGGCTCTCACACCTTAACTAAATGTTGTAGACTCAAACTTTTTGCTGTCATTAGTGTATTTTAGCAAAATGAAGATGATTCAAGCATTAATTTCATTGTGCTTTTGCTCATTTTGAAGATTTTGACATTTTCACCTGAAGTGTACAATTAGGGGCTGAAAACGCGTTTAAAGCAATAAAAAGTTCATTTTGGCTCTCACACCTTAACTAAATGTTGTAGACTCAAACTTTTTGCTGTCATTAGTGTATTTTAGCAAAATGAAGATGATTCAAGCATTAATTTCATTGTGCTTTTGCTCATTTTGAAGATTTTGACATTTTCACCTGAAGTGTACAATCGGGCTGAAAATGCATTTAAAGCCATAAAAAGTTCATTTTGGCTCTCAAACCTTAACTAAATGTTGTAGACTCAAACGTTTTGCTGTCATTAGTGTATTTTAGCAAAATGAAGATGATTCAAGCATTAATTTCATTGTGCTTTTGCTCATTTTGAAGATTTTGACATTTTCACCTGAAGTGTACAATCAGGCTGAAAATGCATTTAAAGCCATAAAAAGTTCATTTTGGCTCTCACACCTTAACTAAATGTTGTAGACTCAAACTTTTTGCTGTCATTAGTGTATGTTAGCAAAATGAAGATGATTCAAGCATTAATTTCATTGTGCTTTTGCTCATTTTGAAGATTTTGACATTTTCACCTGAAGTGTACAATCAGGCTGAAAATGCATTTAAAGCCATAAAAAGTTCATTTTGGCTCTCACACCTTAACTAAATGTTGTAGACTCAAACTTTTTGTTGTCATTAGTGTATTTTAGCAAAATGAAGATGATTCAAGCATTAATTTCATTGTGCTTTTGCTCATTTTGAAGATTTTGACATTTTCACCTGAAGTGTACAATCAGGCTGAAAATGCATTTAAAGCCATAAAAAATTCATTTTGGCTCTCACACCTTAACTAAATGTTGTAGACTCAAACTTTTTGCTGTCATTAGTGTATTTTAGCAAAATGAAGATGATTCAAGCATTAATTTCATTGTGCTTTTGCTCATTTTGAAGATTTTGACATTTTCACCTGAAGTGTACAATTAGGGGCTGAAAACGCGTTTAAAGCAATAAAAAGTTCATTTTGGCTCTCACACCTTAACTAAATGTTGTAGACTCAAACTTTTTGCTGTCATTAGCATATTTTAGCAAAATGAAGATGATTCAAGCATTAATTTTATTGTGCTTTTGCTCATTTTGAAGATTTTGACATTTTCACCTGAAGTGTACAATCGGGCTGAAAATGCATTTAAAGCCATAAAAAGTTCATTTTGGCTCTCACACCTTAACTAAATGTTGTAGACTCAAACTTTTTGCTGTCATTAGTGTATGTTAGCAAAATGAAGATGATTCAAGCATTAATTTCATTGTGCTTTTGCTCATTTTGAAGATTTTGACATTTTCACCTGAAGTGTACAATCAGGCTGAAAATGCATTTAAAGCCATAAAAAGTTCATTTTGGCTCTCACACCTTAACTAAATGTTGTAGACTCAAACTTTTTGCTGTCATTAGTGTATTTTAGCAAAATGAAGATGATTCAAGCATTAATTTCATTGTGCTTTTGCTCATTTTGAAGATTTTGACATTTTCACCTGAAGTGTACAATCAGGCTGAAAATGCATTTAAAGCCATAAAAAGTTCATTTTGGCTCTCACACCTTAACTAAATGTTGTAGACTCAAACTTTTTGCTGTCATTAGTGTATGTTAGCAAAATGAAGATGATTCAAGCATTAATTTCATTGTGCTTTTGTTCATTTTGAAGATTTTGACATTTTCACCTGAAGTGTACAATCAGGCTGAAAATGCATTTAAAGCCATAAAAAGTTCATTTTGGCTCTCACACCTTAACTAAATGTTGTAGACTCAAACTTTTTGCTGTCATTAGTGTATTTTAGCAAAATGAAGATGATTCAAGCATTAATTTTATTGTGCTTTTGCTCATTTTGAAGATTTTGACATTTTCACCTGAAGTGTACAATCGGGCTGAAAATGCATTTAAAGCCATAAAAAGTTCATTTTGGCTCTCACACCTTAACTAAATGTTGTAGACTCAAACTTTTTGCTGTCATTAGTGTATGTTAGCAAAATGAAGATGATTCAAGCATTAATTTCATTGTGCTTTTGCTCATTTTGAAGATTTTGACATTTTCACCTGAAGTGTACAATTTGGCTGAAAATGCATTTAAAGCCATAAAAAGTTCATTTTGGCTCTCACACCTTAACTAAATGTTGTAGACTCAAACTTTTTGCTGTCATTAGTGTATGTTAGCAAAATGAAGATGATTCAAGCATTAATTTCATTGTGCTTTTGCTCATTTTGAAGATTTTGACATTTTCACCTGAAGTGTACAATCAGGCTGAAAATGCATTTAAGCCATAAAAAGTTCATTTTGGCTCTCACACCTTAACTAAATGTTGTAGACTCAAACTTTTTGCTGTCATTAGTGTATTTTAGCAAAATGAAGATGATTCAAGCATTAATTTCATTGTGCTTTTGCTCATTTTGAAGATTTTGACATTTTCACCTGAAGTGTACAATCGGGCTGAAAATGCATTTGAAGCAATAAAAAGTTCATTTTGGCTCTCACACCTTAACTAAATGTTGTAGATTCAAACTTTTTGCTGTCATTAGTGTATTTTAGCAAAATGAAGATGATTCAAGCATTAATTTCATTGTGCTTTTGCTCATTTTGAAGATTTTGACATTTTCACCTGAAGTGTACAATCAGGCTGAAAATGCATTTAAAGCCATAAAAAGTTCATTTTGGCTCTCACACCTTAACTAAATGTTGTAGACTCAAACTTTTTGCTGTCATTAGTGTATGTTAGCAAAATGAAGATGATTCAAGCATTAATTTCATTGTGCTTTTGCTCATTTTGAAGATTTTGACATTTTCACCTGAAGTGTACAATCAGGCTGAAAATGCATTTAAAGCCATAAAAAGTTCATTTTGGCTCTCACACCTTAACTAAATGTTGTAGACTCAAACTTTTTGCTGTCATTAGTGTATGTTAGCAAAATGAAGATGATTCAAGCATTAATTTCATTGTGCTTTTGTTCATTTTGAAGATTTTGACATTTTCACCTGAAGTGTACAATCAGGCTGAAAATGCATTTAAAGCCATAAAAAGTTCATTTTGGCTCTCACACCTTAACTAAATGTTGTAGACTCAAACTTTTTGCTGTCATTAGTGTATTTTAGCAAAATGAAGATGATTCAAGCATTAATTTCATTGTGCTTTTGCTCATTTTGAAGATTTTGACATTTTCACCTGAAGTGTACAATCAGGCTGAAAATGCATTTAAAGCCATAAAAAGTTCATTTTGGCTCTCACACCTTAACTAAATGTTGTAGACTCAAACTTTTTGCTGTCATTAGTGTATATTAGCAAAATGAAGATGATTCAAGCATTAATTTCATTGTGCTTTTGCTCATTTTGAAGATTTTGACATTTTCACCTGAAGTGTACAATCAGGCTGAAAATGCATTTAAAGCCATAAAAAGTTCATTTTGGCTCTCACACCTTTACTAAATGTTGTAGACTCAAACTTTTTGCTGTCATTAGTATATTTTAGCAAAATGAAGATGATTCAAGCATTAATTTCATTGTGCTTTTGCTCATTTTGAAGATTTTGACATTTTCACCTGAAGTGTACAATTAGGGGCTGAAAACGCGTTTAAAGCAATAAAAAGTTCATTTTGGCTCTCACACCTTAACTAAATGTTGTAGACTCAAACTTTTTGCTGTCATTAGTATATTTTAGCAAAATGAAGATGATTCAAGCATTAATTTTATTGTGCTTTTGCTCATTTTGAAGATTTTGACATTTTCACCTGAAGTGTACAATCGGGCTGAAAATGCATTTAAAGCCATAAAAAGTTCATTTTGGCTCTCACACCTTAACTAAATGTTGTAGACTCAAACTTTTTGCTGTCATTAGTGTATGTTAGCAAAATGAAGATGATTCAAGCATTAATTTCATTGTGCTTTTGTTCATTTTGAAGATTTTGACATTTTCACCTGAAGTGTACAATCAGGCTGAAAATGCATTTAAAGCCATAAAAAGTTCATTTTGGCTCTCACACCTTAACTAAATGTTGTAGACTCAAACTTTTTGCTGTCATTAGTGTATTTTAGCAAAATGAAGATGATTCAAGCATTAATTTCATTGTGCTTTTGCTCATTTTGAAGATTTTGACATTTTCACCTGAAGTGTACAATTAGGGGCTGAAAACGCGTTTAAAGCAATAAAAAGTTCATTTTGGCTCTCACACCTTAACTAAATGTTGTAGAATCAAACTTTTTGCTGTCATTAGTATATTTTAGCAAAATGAAGATGATTCAAGCATTAATTTTATTGTGCTTTTGCTCATTTTGAAGATTTTGACATTTTCACCTGAAGTGTACAATCGGGCTGAAAATGCATTTAAAGCCATAAAAAGTTCATTTTGGCTCTCACACCTTAACTAAATGTTGTAGACTCAAACTTTTTGCTGTCATTAGTGTATGTTAGCAAAATGAAGATGATTCAAGCATTAATTTCATTGTGCTTTTGCTCATTTTGAAGATTTTGACATTTTCACCTGAAGTGTACAATTAGGGGCTGAAAACGCGTTTAAAGCAATAAAAAGTTCATTTTGGCTCTCACACCTTAACTAAATGTTGTAGACTCAAACTTTTTGCTGTCATTAGTATATTTTAGCAAAATGAAGATGATTCAAGCATTAATTTTATTGTGCTTTTGCTCATTTTGAAGATTTTGACATTTTCACCTGAAGTGTACAATCGGGCTGAAAATGCATTTAAAGCCATAAAAAGTTCATTTTGGCTCTCACACCTTAACTAAATGTTGTAGTCTCAAACTTTTTGCTGTCATTAGTATATTTTAGCAAAATGAAGATGATTCAAGCATTAATTTTATTGTGCTTTTGCTCATTTTGAAGATTTTGACATTTTCACCTGAAGTGTACAATCGGGCTGAAAATGCATTTAAAGCCATAAAAAGTTAATTTTGGCTCTCACACCTTAACTAAATGTTGTAGACTCAAACTTTTTGCTGTCATTAGTGTATGTTAGCAAAATGAAGATGATTCAAGCATTAATTTCATTGTGCTTTTGTTCATTTTGAAGATTTTGACATTTTCACCTGAAGTGTACAATCAGGCTGAAAATGCATTTAAAGCCATAAAAAGTTCATTTTGGCTCTCACACCTTAACTAAATGTTGTAGACTCAAACTTTTTGCTGTCATTAGTGTATTTTAGCAAAATGAAGATGATTCAAGCATTAATTTCATTGTGCTTTTGCTCATTTTGAAGATTTTGACATTTTCACCTGAAGTGTACAATTAGGGGCTGAAAACGCGTTTAAAGCAATAAAAAGTTCATTTTGGCTCTCACACCTTAACTAAATGTTGTAGAATCAAACTTTTTGCTGTCATTAGTGTATGTTAGCAAAATGAAGATGATTCAAGCATTAATTTCATTGTGCTTTTGTTCATTTTGAAGATTTTGACATTTTCACCTGAAGTGTACAATCAGGCTGAAAATGCATTTAAAGCCATAAAAAGTTCATTTTGGCTCTCACACCTTAACTAAATGTTGTAGACTCAAACTTTTTGCTGTCATTAGTGTATTTTAGCAAAATGAAGATGATTCAAGCATTAATTTCATTGTGCTTTTGCTCATTTTGAAGATTTTGACATTTTCACCTGAAGTGTACAATTAGGGGCTGAAAACGCGTTTAAAGCAATAAAAAGTTCATTTTGGCTCTCACACCTTAACTAAATGTTGTAGAATCAAACTTTTTGCTGTCATTAGTATATTTTAGCAAAATGAAGATGATTCAAGCATTAATTTTATTGTGCTTTTGCTCATTTTGAAGATTTTGACATTTTCACCTGAAGTGTACAATCGGGCTGAAAATGCATTTAAAGCCATAAAAAGTTCATTTTGGCTCTCACACCTTAACTAAATGTTGTAGACTCAAACTTTTTGCTGTCATTAGTGTATGTTAGCAAAATGAAGATGATTCAAGCATTAATTTCATTGTGCTTTTGCTCATTTTGAAGATTTTGACATTTTCACCTGAAGTGTACAATTAGGGGCTGAAAACGCGTTTAAAGCAATAAAAAGTTCATTTTGGCTCTCACACCTTAACTAAATGTTGTAGACTCAAACTTTTTGCTGTCATTAGTATATTTTAGCAAAATGAAGATGATTCAAGCATTAATTTTATTGTGCTTTTGCTCATTTTGAAGATTTTGACATTTTCACCTGAAGTGTACAATCGGGCTGAAAATGCATTTAAAGCCATAAAAAGTTCATTTTGGCTCTCACACCTTAACTAAATGTTGTAGTCTCAAACTTTTTGCTGTCATTAGTATATTTTAGCAAAATGAAGATGATTCAAGCATTAATTTTATTGTGCTTTTGCTCATTTTGAAGATTTTGACATTTTCACCTGAAGTGTACAATCGGGCTGAAAATGCATTTAAAGCCATAAAAAGTTAATTTTGGCTCTCACACCTTAACTAAATGTTGTAGACTCAAACTTTTTGCTGTCATTAGTGTATGTTAGCAAAATGAAGATGATTCAAGCATTAATTTCATTGTGCTTTTGTTCATTTTGAAGATTTTGACATTTTCACCTGAAGTGTACAATCAGGCTGAAAATGCATTTAAAGCCATAAAAAGTTCATTTTGGCTCTCACACCTTAACTAAATGTTGTAGACTCAAACTTTTTGCTGTCATTAGTGTATTTTAGCAAAATGAAGATGATTCAAGCATTAATTTCATTGTGCTTTTGCTCATTTTGAAGATTTTGACATTTTCACCTGAAGTGTACAATTAGGGGCTGAAAACGCGTTTAAAGCAATAAAAAGTTCATTTTGGCTCTCACACCTTAACTAAATGTTGTAGAATCAAACTTTTTGCTGTCATTAGTATATTTTAGCAAAATGAAGATGATTCAAGCATTAATTTTATTGTGCTTTTGCTCATTTTGAAGATTTTGACATTTTCACCTGAAATGTACAATCGGGCTGAAAATGCATTTAAAGCCATAAAAAGTTCATTTTGGCTCTCACACCTTAACTAAATGTTGTAGACTCAAACTTTTTGCTGTCATTAGTGTATGTTAGCAAAATGAAGATGATTCAAGCATTAATTTAATTGTGCTTTTGCTCATTTTGAAGATTTTGACATTTTCACCTGAAGTGTACAATCAGGCTGAAAATGCATTTAAAGCCATAAAAAGTTCATTTTGGCTCTCACACCTTAACTAAATGTTGTAGACTCAAACTTTTTGCTGTCATTAGTGTATTTTAGCAAAATGAAGATGATTCAAGCATTAATTTCATTGTGCTTTTGCTCATTTTGAAGATTTTGACATTTTCACCTGAAGTGTACAATTAGGCTGAAAATGCATTTAAAGCCATAAAAAGTTCATTTTGGCTCTCACACCTTAACTAAATGTTGTAGACTCAAACTTTTTGCTGTCATTAGTGTATGTTAGCAAAATGAAGATGATTCAAGCATTAATTTCATTGTGCTTTTGTTCATTTTGAAGATTTTGACATTTTCACCTGAAGTGTACAATCAGGCTGAAAATGCATTTAAAGCCATAAAAAGTTCATTTTGGCTCTCACACCTTAACTAAATGTTGTAGACTCAAACTTTTTGCTGTCATTAGTGTATTTTAGCAAAATGAAGATGATTCAAGCATTAATTTCATTGTGCTTTTGCTCATTTTGAAGATTTTGACATTTTCACCTGAAGTGTACAATCAGGCTGAAAATGCATTTAAAGCCATAAAAAGTTCATTTTGGCTCTCACACCTTAACTAAATGTTGTAGACTCAAACTTTTTGCTGTCATTAGTGTATTTTAGCAAAATGAAGATGATTCAAGCATTAATTTCATTGTGCTTTTGCTCATTTTGAAGATTTTGACATTTTCACCTGAAGTGTACAATCAGGCTGAAAATGCATTTAAAGCCATAAAAAGTTCATTTTGGCTCTCACACCTTAACTAAATGTTGTAGACTCAAACTTTTTGCTGTCATTTGTGTATGTTAGCAAAATGAAGATGATTCAAGCATTAATTTCATTGTGCTTTTGCTCATTTTGAAGATTTTGACATTTTCACCTGAAGTGTACAATCAGGCTGAAAATGCATTTAAGCCATAAAAAGTTCATTTTGGCTCTCACACCTTAACTAAATGTTGTAGACTCAAACTTTTTGCTGTCATTAGTGTATTTTAGCAAAATGAAGATGATTCAAGCATTAATTTCATTGTGCTTTTGCTCATTTTGAAGATTTTGACATTTTCACCTGAAGTGTACAATTAGGGGCTGAAAACGCGTTTAAAGCAATAAAAAGTTCATTTTGGCTCTCACACCTTAACTAAATGTTGTAGACTCAAACTTTTTGCTGTCATTAGTATATTTTAGCAAAATGAAGATGATTCAAGCATTAATTTTATTGTGCTTTTGCTCATTTTGAAGATTTTGACATTTTCACCTGAAGTGTACAATCGGGCTGAAAATGCATTTAAAGCCATAAAAAGTTCATTTTGGCTCTCAAACCTTAACTAAATGTTGTAGACTCAAACTTTTTGCTGTCATTAGTGTATTTTAGCAAAATGAAGATGATTCAAGCATTAATTTCATTGTGCTTTTGCTCATTTTGAAGATTTTGACATTTTCACCTGAAGTGTACAATCAGGCTGAAAATGCATTTAAAGCCATAAAAAGTTCATTTTGGCTCTCACACCTTAACTAAATGTTGTAGACTCAAACTTTTTGCTGTCATTAGTGTATGTTAGCAAAATGAAGATGATTCAAGCATTAATTTCATTGTGCTTTTGCTCATTTTGAAGATTTTGACATTTTCACCTGAAGTGTACAATCAGGCTGAAAATGCATTTAAAGCCATAAAAAGTTCATTTTGGCTCTCACACCTTAACTAAATGTTGTAGACTCAAACTTTTTGTTGTCATTAGTGTATTTTAGCAAAATGAAGATGATTCAAGCATTAATTTCATTGTGCTTTTGCTCATTTTGAAGATTTTGACATTTTCACCTGAAGTGTACAATCAGGCTGAAAATGCATTTAAAGCCATAAAAAATTCATTTTGGCTCTCACACCTTAACTAAATGTTGTAGACTCAAACTTTTTGCTGTCATTAGTGTATTTTAGCAAAATGAAGATGATTCAAGCATTAATTTCATTGTGCTTTTGCTCATTTTGAAGATTTTGACATTTTCACCTGAAGTGTACAATTAGGGGCTGAAAACGCGTTTAAAGCAATAAAAAGTTCATTTTGGCTCTCACACCTTAACTAAATGTTGTAGACTCAAACTTTTTGCTGTCATTAGCATATTTTAGCAAAATGAAGATGATTCAAGCATTAATTTTATTGTGCTTTTGCTCATTTTGAAGATTTTGACATTTTCACCTGAAGTGTACAATCGGGCTGAAAATGCATTTAAAGCCATAAAAAGTTCATTTTGGCTCTCACACCTTAACTAAATGTTGTAGACTCAAACTTTTTGCTGTCATTAGTGTATGTTAGCAAAATGAAGATGATTCAAGCATTAATTTAATTGTGCTTTTGCTCATTTTGAAGATTTTGACATTTTCACCTGAAGTGTACAATCAGGCTGAAAATGCATTTAAAGCCATAAAAAGTTCATTTTGGCTCTCACACCTTAACTAAATGTTGTAGACTCAAACTTTTTGCTGTCATTAGTGTATTTTAGCAAAATGAAGATGATTCAAGCATTAATTTCATTGTGCTTTTGCTCATTTTGAAGATTTTGACATTTTCACCTGAAGTGAACAATCAGGCTGAAAATGCATTTAAAGTCATAAAAAGTTCATTTTGGCTCTCACACCTTAACTAAATGTTGTAGACTCAAACTTTTTGCTGTCATTAGTGTATGTTAGCAAAATGAAGATGATTCAAGCATTAATTTCATTGTGCTTTTGTTCATTTTGAAGATTTTGACATTTTCACCTGAAGTGTACAATCAGGCTGAAAATGCATTTAAAGCCATAAAAAGTTCATTTTGGCTCTCACACCTTAACTAAATGTTGTAGACTCAAACTTTTTGCTGTCATTAGTGTATTTTAGCAAAATGAAGATGATTCAAGCATTAATTTCATTGTGCTTTTGCTCATTTTGAAGATTTTGACATTTTCACCTGAAGTGTACAATCAGGCTGAAAATGCATTTAAAGCCATAAAAAGTTCATTTTGGCTCTCACACCTTAACTAAATGTTGTAGACTCAAACTTTTTGCTGTCATTAGTGTATGTTAGCAAAATGAAGATGATTCAAGCATTAATTTCATTGTGCTTTTGCTCATTTTGAAGATTTTGACATTTTCACCTGAAGTGTACAATCAGGCTGAAAATGCATTTAAAGCCATAAAAAGTTCATTTTGGCTCTCACACCTTAACTAAATGTTGTAGACTCAAACTTTTTGCTGTCATTAGTGTATGTTAGCAAAATGAAGATGATTCAAGCATTAATTTCATTGTGCTTTTGCTCATTTTGAAGATTTTGACATTTTCACCTGAAGTGTACAATCAGGCTGAAAATGCATTTAAAGCCATAAAAAGTTCATTTTGGCTCTCACACCTTAACTAAATGTTGTAGACTCAAACTTTTTGCTGTCATTAGTGTATGTTAGCAAAATGAAGATTATTCAAGCATTAATTTCATTGTGCTTTTGCTCATTTTGAAGATTTTGACATTTTCACCTGAAGTGTACAATCAGGCTGAAAATGCATTTAAGCCATAAAAAGTTCATTTTGGCTCTCACACCTTAACTAAATGTTGTAGACTCAAACTTTTTGCTGTCATTAGTGTATTTTAGCAAAATGAAGATGATTCAAGCATTAATTTCATTGTGCTTTTGCTCATTTTGAAGATTTTGACATTTTCACCTGAAGTGTACAATTAGGGGCTGAAAACGCGTTTAAAGCAATAAAAAGTTCATTTTGGCT
>NW_028233612.1:0-28369 GCF_054856555.1 Leptonotus elevatus | reverse complement strand
CAGGTGAAAATGTCAAAATCTTCAAAATGAGCAAAAGCACAATGAAATTAATGCTTGAATCATCTTCATTTTGCTAAAATACACTAATGACAGCAAAAAGTTTGAGTCTACAACATTTAGTTAAGGTGTGAGAGCCAAAATGAACTTTTTATGGCTTTAAATGCATTTTCAGCCCGATTGTACACTTCAGGTGAAAATGTCAAAATCTTCAAAATGAGCAAAAGCACAATGAAATTAATGCTTGAATCATCTTCATTTTGCTAAAATACACTAATCACAGCAAAAAGTTTGAGTCTACAACATTTAGTTAAGGTGTGAGAGCCAAAATGAACTTTTTATGGCTTTAAATGCATTTTCAGCCCGATTGTACACTTCAGGTGAAAATGTCAAAATCTTCAAAATGAGCAAAAGCACAATGAAATTAATGCTTGAATCATCTTCATTTTGCTAAAATACACTAATGACAGCAAAAAGTTTGAGTCTACAACATTTAGTTAAGGTGTGAGAGCCAAAATGAACTTTTTATGGCTTTAAATGCATTTTCAGCCTGATTGTACACTTCAGGTGAAAATGTCAAAATCTTCAAAATGAGCAAAAGCACAATGAAATTAATGGTTGAATCATCTTCATTTTGCTAACATACACTAATGACAGCAAAAAGTTTGAGTCTACAACATTTAGTTAAGGTGTGAGAGCCAAAATGAACTTTTTATGGCTTTAAATGCATTTTCAGCCTGATTGTACACTTCAGGTGAAAATGTCAAAATCTTCAAAATGAGCAAAAGCACAATGAAATTAATGCTTGAATCATCTTCATTTTGCTAAAATACACCAATGACAGCAAAAAGTTTGAGTCTACAACATTTAGTTAAGGTGTGAGAGCCAAAATGAACTTTTTATGGCTTTAAATGCATTTTCAGCCCGATTGTACACTTCAGGTGAAAATGTCAAAATCTTCAAAATGAGCAAAAGCACAATGAAATTAATGCTTGAATCATCTTCATTTTGCTAAAATACACTAATGACAGCAAAAAGTTTGAGTCTACAACATTTAGTTAAGGTGTGAGAGCCAAAATGAACTTTTTATGGCTTTAAATGCATTTTCAGCCTGATTGTACACTTCAGGTGAAAATGTCAAAATCTTCAAAATGAGCAAAAGCACAATGAAATTAATGCTTGAATCATCTTCATTTTGCTAGCATACACTAATGACAGCAAAAAGTTTGAGTCTACAACATTTAGTTAAGGTGTGAGAGCCAAAATGAACTTTTTATTGCTTTAAACGCGTTTTCAGCCCCTAATTGTACACTTCAGGTGAAAATGTCAAAATCTTCAAAATGAGCAAAAGCACAATGAAATTAATGCTTGAATCATCTTCATTTTGCTAAAATACACTAATGACAGCAAAAAGTTTGAGTCTACAACATTTAGTTAAGGTGTGAGAGCCAAAATGAACTTTTTATGGCTTTAAATGCATTTTCAGCCCGATTGTACACTTCAGGTGAAAATGTCAAAATCTTCAAAATGAGCAAAAGCACAATGAAATTAATGCTTGAATCATCTTCATTTTGCTAACATACACTAATGACAGCAAAAAGTTTGAGTCTACAACATTTAGTTAAGGTGTGAGAGCCAAAATGAACTTTTTATGGCTTTAAATGCATTTTCAGCCTGATTGTACACTTCAGGTGAAAATGTCAAAATCTTCAAAATGAGCAAAAGCACAATGAAATTAATGCTTGAATCATCTTCATTTTGCTAAAATACACTAATGACAGCAAAAAGTTTGAGTCTACAACATTTAGTTAAGGTGTGAGAGCCAAAATGAACTTTTTATGGCTTTAAATGCATTTTCAGCCCGATTGTATACTTCAGGTGAAAATGTCAAAATCTTCAAAATGAGCAAAAGCACAATGAAATTAATGCTTGAATCATCTTCATTTTGCTAAAATACACTAATGACAGCAAAAAGTTTGAGTCTACAACATTTAGTTAAGGTGTGAGAGCCAAAATGAACTTTTTATGGCTTTAAATGCATTTTCAGCCCGATTGTACACTTCAGGTGAAAATGTCAAAATCTTCAAAATGAGCAAAAGCACAATGAAATTAATGGTTGAATCATCTTCATTTTGCTAACATACACTAATGACAGCAAAAAGTTTGAGTCTACAACATTTAGTTAAGGTGTGAGAGCCAAAATGAACTTTTTATTGCTTTAAACGCGTTTTCAGCCCCTAATTGTACACTTCAGGTGAAAATGTCAAAATCTTCAAAATGAGCAAAAGCACAATGAAATTAATGCTTGAATCATCTTCATTTTGCTAAAATACACTAATGACAGCAAAAAGTTTGAGTCTACAACATTTAGTTAAGGTGTGAGAGCCAAAATGAACTTTTTATGGCTTTAAATGCATTTTCAGCCCGATTGTACACTTCAGGTGAAAATGTCAAAATCTTCAAAATGAGCAAAAGCACAATGAAATTAATGCTTGAATCATCTTCATTTTGCTAAAATACACTAATGACAGCAAAAAGTTTGAGTCTACAACATTTAGTTAAGGTGTGAGAGCCAAAATGAACTTTTTATGGCTTTAAATGCATTTTCAGCCTGATTGTACACTTCAGGTGAAAATGTCAAAATCTTCAAAATGAGCAAAAGCACAATGAAATTAATGCTTGAATCATCTTCATTTTGCTAACATACACTAATGACAGCAAAAAGTTTGAGTCTACAACATTTAGTTAAGGTGTGAGAGCCAAAATGAACTTTTTATGGCTTTAAATGCATTTTCAGCCCGATTGTACACTTCAGGTGAAAATGTCAAAATCTTCAAAATGAGCAAAAGCACAATGAAATTAATGCTTGAATCATCTTCATTTTGCTAAAATACACTAATGACAGCAAAAAGTTTGAGTCTACAACATTTAGTTAAGGTGTGAGAGCCAAAATGAACTTTTTATGGCTTTAAATGCATTTTCAGCCCGATTGTACACTTCAGGTGAAAATGTCAAAATCTTCAAAATGAGCAAAAGCACAATGAAATTAATGCTTGAATCATCTTCATTTTGCTAAAATACACTAATGACAGCAAAAAGTTTGAGTCTACAACATTTAGTTAAGGTGTGAGAGCCAAAATGAACTTTTTATGGCTTTAAATGCATTTTCAGCCTGATTGTACACTTCAGGTGAAAATGTCAAAATCTTCAAAATGAGCAAAAGCACAATGAAATTAATGCTTGAATCATCTTCATTTTGCTAACATACACTAATGACAGCAAAAAGTTTGAGTCTACAACATTTAGTTAAGGTGTGAGAGCCAAAATGAACTTTTTATGGCTTTAAATGCATTTTCAGCCTGATTGTACACTTCAGGTGAAAATGTCAAAATCTTCAAAATGAGCAAAAGCACAATGAAATTAATGCTTGAATCATCTTCATTTTGCTAACATACACTAATGACAGCAAAAAGTTTGAGTCTACAACATTTAGTTAAGGTGTGAGAGCCAAAATTAACTTTTTATGGCTTTAAATGCATTTTCAGCCCGATTGTACACTTCAGGTGAAAATGTCAAAATCTTCAAAATGAGCAAAAGCACAATGAAATTAATGCTTGAATCATCTTCATTTTGCTAAAATACACTAATGACAGCAAAAAGTTTGAGTCTACAACATTTAGTTAAGGTGTGAGAGCCAAAATGAACTTTTTATGGCTTTAAATGCATTTTCAGCCTGATTGTACACTTCAGGTGAAAATGTCAAAATCTTCAAAATGAGCAAAAGCACAATGAAATTAATGGTTGAATCATCTTCATTTTGCTAACATACACTAATGACAGCAAAAAGTTTGAGTCTACAACATTTAGTTAAGGTGTGAGAGCCAAAATGAACTTTTTATGGCTTTAAATGCATTTTCAGCCTGATTGTACACTTCAGGTGAAAATGTCAAAATCTTCAAAATGAGCAAAAGCACAATGAAATTAATGCTTGAATCATCTTCATTTTGCTAAAATACACTAATGACAGCAAAAAGTTTGAGTCTACAACATTTAGTTAAGGTGTGAGAGCCAAAATGAACTTTTTATGGCTTTAAATGCATTTTCAGCCCGATTGTACACTTCAGGTGAAAATGTCAAAATCTTCAAAATGAGCAAAAGCACAATGAAATTAATGCTTGAATCATCTTCATTTTGCTAAAATACACTAATGACAGCAAAAAGTTTGAGTCTACAACATTTAGTTAAGGTTTGAGAGCCAAAATGAACTTTTTATGGCTTTAAATGCATTTTCAGCCTGATTGTACACTTCAGGTGAAAATGTCAAAATCTTCAAAATGAGCAAAAGCACAATGAAATTAATGCTTGAATCATCTTCATTTTGCTAACATACACTAATGACAGCAAAAAGTTTGAGTCTACAACATTTAGTTAAGGTGTGAGAGCCAAAATGAACTTTTTATTGCTTTAAACGCGTTTTCAGCCCCTAATTGTACACTTCAGGTGAAAATGTCAAAATCTTCAAAATGAGCAAAAGCACAATGAAATTAATGCTTGAATCATCTTCATTTTGCTAAAATACACTAATGACAGCAAAAAGTTTGAGTCTACAACATTTAGTTAAGGTGTGAGAGCCAAAATGAACTTTTTATGGCTTTAAATGCATTTTCAGCCTGATTGTACACTTCAGGTGAAAATGTCAAAATCTTCAAAATGAGCAAAAGCACAATGAAATTAATGGTTGAATCATCTTCATTTTGCTAACATACACTAATGACAGCAAAAAGTTTGAGTCTACAACATTTAGTTAAGGTGTGAGAGCCAAAATGAACTTTTTATGGCTTTAAATGCATTTTCAGCCTGATTGTACACTTCAGGTGAAAATGTCAAAATCTTCAAAATGAGCAAAAGCACAATGAAATTAATGCTTGAATCATCTTCATTTTGCTAACATACACTAATGACAGCAAAAAGTTTGAGTCTACAACATTTAGTTAAGGTGTGAGAGCCAAAATTAACTTTTTATGGCTTTAAATGCATTTTCAGCCCGATTGTACACTTCAGGTGAAAATGTCAAAATCTTCAAAATGAGCAAAAGCACAATGAAATTAATGCTTGAATCATCTTCATTTTGCTAAAATACACTAATGACAGCAAAAAGTTTGAGTCTACAACATTTAGTTAAGGTGTGAGAGCCAAAATGAACTTTTTATGGCTTTAAATGCATTTTCAGCCTGATTGTACACTTCAGGTGAAAATGTCAAAATCTTCAAAATGAGCAAAAGCACAATGAAATTAATGCTTGAATCATCTTCATTTTGCTAACATACACTAATGACAGCAAAAAGTTTGAGTCTACAACATTTAGTTAAGGTGTGAGAGCCAAAATGAACTTTTTATGGCTTTAAATGCATTTTCAGCCTGATTGTACACTTCAGGTGAAAATGTCAAAATCTTCAAAATGAGCAAAAGCACAATGAAATTAATGCTTGAATCATCTTCATTTTGCTAAAATACACTAATGACAGCAAAAAGTTTGAGTCTACAACATTTAGTTAAGGTGTGAGAGCCAAAATGAACTTTTTATGGCTTTAAATGCATTTTCAGCCCGATTGTACACTTCAGGTGAAAATGTCAAAATCTTCAAAATGAGCAAAAGCACAATGAAATTAATGCTTGAATCATCTTCATTTTGCTAAAATACACTAATGACAGCAAAAAGTTTGAGTCTACAACATTTAGTTAAGGTTTGAGAGCCAAAATGAACTTTTTATGGCTTTAAATGCATTTTCAGCCTGATTGTACACTTCAGGTGAAAATGTCAAAATCTTCAAAATGAGCAAAAGCACAATGAAATTAATGCTTGAATCATCTTCATTTTGCTAACATACACTAATGACAGCAAAAAGTTTGAGTCTACAACATTTAGTTAAGGTGTGAGAGCCAAAATGAACTTTTTATTGCTTTAAACGCGTTTTCAGCCCCTAATTGTACACTTCAGGTGAAAATGTCAAAATCTTCAAAATGAGCAAAAGCACAATGAAATTAATGCTTGAATCATCTTCATTTTGCTAAAATACACTAATGACAGCAAAAAGTTTGAGTCTACAACATTTAGTTAAGGTGTGAGAGCCAAAATGAACTTTTTATGGCTTTAAATGCATTTTCAGCCTGATTGTACACTTCAGGTGAAAATGTCAAAATCTTCAAAATGAGCAAAAGCACAATGAAATTAATGGTTGAATCATCTTCATTTTGCTAACATACACTAATGACAGCAAAAAGTTTGAGTCTACAACATTTAGTTAAGGTGTGAGAGCCAAAATGAACTTTTTATGGCTTTAAATGCATTTTCAGCCTGATTGTACACTTCAGGTGAAAATGTCAAAATCTTCAAAATGAGCAAAAGCACAATGAAATTAATGCTTGAATCATCTTCATTTTGCTAAAATACACTAATGACAGCAAAAAGTTTGAGTCTACAACATTTAGTTAAGGTGTGAGAGCCAAAATGAACTTTTTATGGCTTTAAATGCATTTTCAGCCCGATTGTACACTTCAGGTGAAAATGTCAAAATCTTCAAAATGAGCAAAAGCACAATGAAATTAATGCTTGAATCATCTTCATTTTGCTAAAATACACTAATGACAGCAAAAAGTTTGAGTCTACAACATTTAGTTAAGGTGTGAGAGCCAAAATGAACTTTTTATGGCTTTAAATGCATTTTCAGCCTGATTGTACACTTCAGGTGAAAATGTCAAAATCTTCAAAATGAGCAAAAGCACAATGAAATTAATGCTTGAATCATCTTCATTTTGCTAACATACACTAATGACAGCAAAAAGTTTGAGTCTACAACATTTAGTTAAGGTGTGAGAGCCAAAATGAACTTTTTATTGCTTTAAACGCGTTTTCAGCCCCTAATTGTACACTTCAGGTGAAAATGTCAAAATCTTCAAAATGAGCAAAAGCACAATGAAATTAATGCTTGAATCATCTTCATTTTGCTAAAATACACTAATGACAGCAAAAAGTTTGAGTCTACAACATTTAGTTAAGGTGTGAGAGCCAAAATGAACTTTTTATGGCTTTAAATGCATTTTCAGCCCGATTGTACACTTCAGGTGAAAATGTCAAAATCTTCAAAATGAGCAAAAGCACAATGAAATTAATGCTTGAATCATCTTCATTTTGCTAACATACACTAATGACAGCAAAAAGTTTGAGTCTACAACATTTAGTTAAGGTGTGAGAGCCAAAATGAACTTTTTATGGCTTTAAATGCATTTTCAGCCTGATTGTACACTTCAGGTGAAAATGTCAAAATCTTCAAAATGAGCAAAAGCACAATGAAATTAATGCTTGAATCATCTTCATTTTGCTAAAATACACTAATGACAGCAAAAAGTTTGAGTCTACAACATTTAGTTAAGGTGTGAGAGCCAAAATGAACTTTTTATGGCTTTAAATGCATTTTCAGCCCGATTGTACACTTCAGGTGAAAATGTCAAAATCTTCAAAATGAGCAAAAGCACAATGAAATTAATGCTTGAATCATCTTCATTTTGCTAAAATACACTAATGACAGCAAAAAGTTTGAGTCTACAACATTTAGTTAAGGTGTGAGAGCCAAAATGAACTTTTTATTGCTTTAAACGCGTTTTCAGCCCCTAATTGTACACTTCAGGTGAAAATGTCAAAATCTTCAAAATGAGCAAAAGCACAATGAAATTAATGCTTGAATCATCTTCATTTTGCTAAAATACACTAATGACAGCAAAAAGTTTGAGTCTACAACATTTAGTTAAGGTGTGAGAGCCAAAATGAACTTTTTATGGCTTTAAATGCATTTTCAGCCCGATTGTACACTTCAGGTGAAAATGTCAAAATCTTCAAAATGAGCAAAAGCACAATGAAATTAATGCTTGAATCATCTTCATTTTGCTAACATACACTAATGACAGCAAAAAGTTTGAGTCTACAACATTTAGTTAAGGTGTGAGAGCCAAAATGAACTTTTTATGGCTTTAAATGCATTTTCAGCCCGATTGTACACTTCAGGTGAAAATGTCAAAATCTTCAAAATGAGCAAAAGCACAATGAAATTAATGCTTGAATCATCTTCATTTTGCTAACATACACTAATGACAGCAAAAAGTTTGAGTCTACAACATTTAGTTAAGGTGTGAGAGCCAAAATGAACTTTTTATGGCTTTAAATGCATTTTCAGCCTGATTGTACACTTCAGGTGAAAATGTCAAAATCTTCAAAATGAGCAAAAGCACAATGAAATTAATGCTTGAATCATCTTCATTTTGCTAACATACACTAATCACAGCAAAAAGTTTGAGTCTACAACATTTAGTTAAGGTGTGAGAGCCAAAATGAACTTTTTATGGCTTTAAATGCATTTTCAGCCCGATTGTACACTTCAGGTGAAAATGTCAAAATCTTCAAAATGAGCAAAAGCACAATGAAATTAATGCTTGAATCATCTTCATTTTGCTAAAATACACTAATGACAGCAAAAAGTTTGAGTCTACAACATTTAGTTAAGGTGTGAGAGCCAAAATGAACTTTTTATGGCTTTAAATGCATTTTCAGCCTGATTGTACACTTCAGGTGAAAATGTCAAAATCTTCAAAATGAGCAAAAGCACAATGAAATTAATGGTTGAATCATCTTCATTTTGCTAACATACACTAATGACAGCAAAAAGTTTGAGTTTACAACATTTAGTTAAGGTGTGAGAGCCAAAATGAACTTTTTATGGCTTTAAATGCATTTTCAGCCTGATTGTACACTTCAGGTGAAAATGTCAAAATCTTCAAAATGAGCAAAAGCACAATGAAATTAATGCTTGAATCATCTTCATTTTGCTAAAATACACTAATGACAGCAAAAAGTTTGAGTCTACAACATTTAGTTAAGGTGTGAGAGCCAAAATGAACTTTTTATGGCTTTAAATGCATTTTCAGCCTGATTGTACACTTCAGGTGAAAATGTCAAAATCTTCAAAACGAGTAAAAGCACAATGAAATTAATGCTTGAATCATCTTCATTTTGCTAACATACACTAATCACAGCAAAAAGTTTGAGTCTACAACATTTAGTTAAGGTGTGAGAGCCAAAATGAACTTTTTATGGCTTTAAATGCATTTTCAGCCTGATTGTACACTTCAGGTGAAAATGTCAAAATCTTCAAAATGAGCAAAAGCACAATGAAATTAATGGTTGAATCATCTTCATTTTGCTAACATACACTAATGACAGCAAAAAGTTTGAGTCTACAACATTTAGTTAAGGTGTGAGAGCCAAAATGAACTTTTTATGGCTTTAAATGCATTTTCAGCCTGATTGTACACTTCAGGTGAAAATGTCAAAATCTTCAAAATGAGCAAAAGCACAATGAAATTAATGCTTGAATCATCTTCATTTTGCTAACATACACTAATGACAGCAAAAAGTTTGAGTCTACAACATTTAGTTAAGGTGTGAGAGCCAAAATGAACTTTTTATTGCTTTAAACGCGTTTTCAGCCCCTAATTGTACACTTCAGGTGAAAATGTCAAAATCTTCAAAATGAGCAAAAGCACAATGAAATTAATGCTTGAATCATCTTCATTTTGCTAAAATACACTAATGACAGCAAAAAGTTTGAGTCTACAACATTTAGTTAAGGTGTGAGAGCCAAAATGAACTTTTTATGGCTTTAAATGCATTTTCAGCCCGATTGTACACTTCAGGTGAAAATGTCAAAATCTTCAAAATGAGCAAAAGCACAATGAAATTAATGCTTGAATCATCTTCATTTTGCTAAAATACACTAATGACAGCAAAAAGTTTGAGTCTACAACATTTAGTTAAGGTGTGAGAGCCAAAATGAACTTTTTATGGCTTTAAATGCATTTTCAGCCTGATTGTACACTTCAGGTGAAAATGTCAAAATCTTCAAAATGAGCAAAAGCACAATGAAATTAATGCTTGAATCATCTTCATTTTGCTAACATACACTAATGACAGCAAAAAGTTTGAGTCTACAACATTTAGTTAAGGTGTGAGAGCCAAAATGAACTTTTTATTGCTTTAAACGCGTTTTCAGCCCCTAATTGTACACTTCAGGTGAAAATGTCAAAATCTTCAAAATGAGCAAAAGCACAATGAAATTAATGCTTGAATCATCTTCATTTTGCTAAAATACACTAATGACAGCAAAAAGTTTGAGTCTACAACATTTAGTTAAGGTGTGAGAGCCAAAATGAACTTTTTATGGCTTTAAATGCATTTTCAGCCCGATTGTACACTTCAGGTGAAAATGTCAAAATCTTCAAAATGAGCAAAAGCACAATGAAATTAATGCTTGAATCATCTTCATTTTGCTAAAATACACTAATGACAGCAAAAAGTTTTAGTCTACAACATTTAGTTAAGGTGTGAGAGCCAAAATGAACTTTTTATGGCTTTAAATGCATTTTCAGCCTGATTGTACACTTCAGGTGAAAATGTCAAAATCTTCAAAATGAGCAAAAGCACAATGAAATTAATGCTTGAATCATCTTCATTTTGCTAACATACACTAATGACAGCAAAAAGTTTGAGTCTACAACATTTAGTTAAGGTGTGAGAGCCAAAATGAACTTTTTATGGCTTTAAATGCATTTTCAGCCCGATTGTACACTTCAGGTGAAAATGTCAAAATCTTCAAAATGAGCAAAAGCACAATGAAATTAATGCTTGAATCATCTTCATTTTGCTAAAATACACTAATGACAGCAAAAAGTTTGAGTCTACAACATTTAGTTAAGGTGTGAGAGCCAAAATGAACTTTTTATGGCTTTAAATGCATTTTCAGCCTGATTGTACACTTCAGGTGAAAATGTCAAAATCTTCAAAATGAGCAAAAGCACAATGAAATTAATGGTTGAATCATCTTCATTTTGCTAACATACACTAATGACAGCAAAAAGTTTGAGTCTACAACATTTAGTTAAGGTGTGAGAGCCAAAATGAACTTTTTATGGCTTTAAATGCATTTTCAGCCTGATTGTACACTTCAGGTGAAAATGTCAAAATCTTCAAAATGAGCAAAAGCACAATGAAATTAATGCTTGAATCATCTTCATTTTGCTAAAATACACTAATGACAGCAAAAAGTTTGAGTCTACAACATTTAGTTAAGGTGTGAGAGCCAAAATGAACTTTTTATGGCTTTAAATGCATTTTCAGCCTGATTGTACACTTCAGGTGAAAATGTCAAAATCTTCAAAATGAGTAAAAGCACAATGAAATTAATGCTTGAATCATCTTCATTTTGCTAACATACACTAATCACAGCAAAAAGTTTGAGTCTACAACATTTAGTTAAGGTGTGAGAGCCAAAATGAACTTTTTATGGCTTTAAATGCATTTTCAGCCTGATTGTACACTTCAGGTGAAAATGTCAAAATCTTCAAAATGAGCAAAAGCACAATGAAATTAATGTTGAATCATCTTCATTTTGCTAACATACACTAATGACAGCAAAAAGTTTGAGTCTACAACATTTAGTTAAGGTGTGAGAGCCAAAATGAACTTTTTATGGCTTTAAATGCATTTTCAGCCTGATTGTACACTTCAGGTGAAAATGTCAAAATCTTCAAAATGAGCAAAAGCACAATGAAATTAATGCTTGAATCATCTTCATTTTGCTAAAATACACTAATGACAGCAAAAAGTTTGAGTCTACAACATTTAGTTAAGGTGTGAGAGCCAAAATGAACTTTTTATGGCTTTAAATGCATTTTCAGCCCGATTGTACACTTCAGGTGAAAATGTCAAAATCTTCAAAATGAGCAAAAGCACAATGAAATTAATGCTTGAATCATCTTCATTTTGCTAAAATACACTAATGACAGCAAAAAGTTTGAGTCTACAACATTTAGTTAAGGTGTGAGAGCCAAAATGAACTTTTTATGGCTTTAAATGCATTTTCAGCCTGATTGTACACTTCAGGTGAAAATGTCAAAATCTTCAAAATGAGCAAAAGCACAATGAAATTAATGCTTGAATCATCTTCATTTTGCTAACATACACTAATGACAGCAAAAAGTTTGAGTCTACAACATTTAGTTAAGGTGTGAGAGCCAAAATGAACTTTTTATTGCTTTAAACGCGTTTTCAGCCCCTAATTGTACACTTCAGGTGAAAATGTCAAAATCTTCAAAATGAGCAAAAGCACAATGAAATTAATGCTTGAATCATCTTCATTTTGCTAAAATACACTAATGACAGCAAAAAGTTTGAGTCTACAACATTTAGTTAAGGTGTGAGAGCCAAAATGAACTTTTTATGGCTTTAAATGCATTTTCAGCCCGATTGTACACTTCAGGTGAAAATGTCAAAATCTTCAAAATGAGCAAAAGCACAATGAAATTAATGCTTGAATCATCTTCATTTTGCTAAAATACACTAATGACAGCAAAAAGTTTGAGTCTACAACATTTAGTTAAGGTGTGAGAGCCAAAATGAACTTTTTATGGCTTTAAATGCATTTTCAGCCTGATTGTACACTTCAGGTGAAAATGTCAAAATCTTCAAAATGAGCAAAAGCACAATGAAATTAATGCTTGAATCATCTTCATTTTGCTAACATACACTAATGACAGCAAAAAGTTTGAGTCTACAACATTTAGTTAAGGTGTGAGAGCCAAAATGAACTTTTTATTGCTTTAAACGCGTTTTCAGCCCCTAATTGTACACTTCAGGTGAAAATGTCAAAATCTTCAAAATGAGCAAAAGCACAATGAAATTAATGCTTGAATCATCTTCATTTTGCTAAAATACACTAATGACAGCAAAAAGTTTGAGTCTACAACATTTAGTTAAGGTGTGAGAGCCAAAATGAACTTTTTATGGCTTTAAATGCATTTTCAGCCCGATTGTACACTTCAGGTGAAAATGTCAAAATCTTCAAAATGAGCAAAAGCACAATGAAATTAATGCTTGAATCATCTTCATTTTGCTAAAATACACTAATGACAGCAAAAAGTTTGAGTCTACAACATTTAGTTAAGGTGTGAGAGCCAAAATGAACTTTTTATGGCGTTAAATGCATTTTCAGCCTGATTGTACACTTCAGGTGAAAATGTCAAAATCTTCAAAATGAGCAAAAGCACGATGAAATTAATGCTTGAATCATCTTCATTTTGCTAACATACACTAATGACAGCAAAAAGTTTGAGTCTACAACATTTAGTTAAGGTGTGAGAGCCAAAATGAACTTTTTATGGCTTTAAATGCATTTTCAGCCTGATTGTACACTTCAGGTGAAAATGTCAAAATCTTCAAAATGAGCAAAAGCACAATGAAATTAATGCTTGAATCATCTTCATTTTGCTAAAATACACTAATGACAGCAAAAAGTTTGAGTCTACAACATTTAGTTAAGGTGTGAGAGCCAAAATGAACTTTTTATTGCTTTAAACGCGTTTTCAGCCCCTAATTGTACACTTCAGGTGAAAATGTCAAAATCTTCAAAATGAGCAAAAGCGCAATGAAATTAATGCTTGAATCATCTTCATTTTGCTAACATACACTAATGACAGCAAAAAGTTTGAGTCTACAACATTTAGTTAAGGTGTGAGAGCCAAAATGAACTTTTTATTGCTTTAAACGCGTTTTTCAGCCCCTAATTGTACACTTCAGGTGAAAATGTCAAAATCTTCAAAATGAGCAAAAGCACAATGAAATTAATGCTTGAATCATCTTCATTTTGCTAAAATACACTAATGACAGCAAAAGTTTGAGTCTACAACATTTAGTTAAGGTGTGAGAGCCAAAATGAACTTTTTATGGCTTTAAATGCATTTTCAGCCCGATTGTACACTTCAGGTGAAAATGTCAAAATCTTCAAAATGAGCAAAAGCACAATGAAATTAATGCTTGAATCATCTTCATTTTGCTAAAATACACTAATGACAGCAAAAAGTTTGAGTCTACAACATTTAGTTAAGGTGTGAGAGCCAAAATGAACTTTTTATGGCTTTAAATGCATTTTCAGCCTGATTGTACACTTCAGGTGAAAATGTCAAAATCTTCAAAATGAGCAAAAGCACAATGAAATTAATGCTTGAATCATCTTCATTTTGCTAACATACACTAATGACAGCAAAAAGTTTGAGTCTACAACATTTAGTTAAGGTGTGAGAGCCAAAATGAACTTTTTATTGCTTTAAACGCGTTTTCAGCCCCTAATTGTACACTTCAGGTGAAAATGTCAAAATCTTCAAAATGAGCAAAAGCACAATGAAATTAATGCTTGAATCATCTTCATTTTGCTAAAATACACTAATGACAGCAAAAAGTTTGAGTCTACAACATTTAGTTAAGGTGTGAGAGCCAAAATGAACTTTTTATGGCTTTAAATGCATTTTCAGCCTGATTGTACACTTCAGGTGAAAATGTCAAAATCTTCAAAATGAGCAAAAGCACAATGAAATTAATGCTTGAATCATCTTCATTTTGCTAACATACACTAATGACAGCAAAAAGTTTGAGTCTACAACATTTAGTTAAGGTGTGAGAGCCAAAATGAACTTTTTATGGCTTTAAATGCATTTTCAGCCCGATTGTACACTTCAGGTGAAAATGTCAAAATCTTCAAAATGAGCAAAAGCACAATGAAATTAATGCTTGAATCATCTTCATTTTGCTAAAATACACTAATGACAGCAAAAAGTTTGAGTCTACAACATTTAGTTAAGGTGTGAGAGCCAAAATGAACTTTTTATGGCTTTAAATGCATTTTCAGCCCGATTGTACACTTCAGGTGAAAATGTCAAAATCTTCAAAATGAGCAAAAGCACAATGAAATTAATGCTTGAATCATCTTCATTTTGCTAAAATACACTAATCACAGCAAAAAGTTTGAGTCTACAACATTTAGTTAAGGTGTGAGAGCCAAAATGAACTTTTTATGGCTTTAAATGCATTTTCAGCCCGATTGTACACTTCAGGTGAAAATGTCAAAATCTTCAAAATGAGCAAAAGCACAATGAAATTAATGCTTGAATCATCTTCATTTTGCTAAAATACACTAATGACAGCAAAAAGTTTGAGTCTACAACATTTAGTTAAGGTGTGAGAGCCAAAATGAACTTTTTATGGCTTTAAATGCATTTTCAGCCTGATTGTACACTTCAGGTGAAAATGTCAAAATCTTCAAAATGAGCAAAAGCACAATGAAATTAATGGTTGAATCATCTTCATTTTGCTAACATACACTAATGACAGCAAAAAGTTTGAGTCTACAACATTTAGTTAAGGTGTGAGAGCCAAAATGAACTTTGTATGGCTTTAAATGCATTTTCAGCCTGATTGTACACTTCAGGTGAAAATGTCAAAATCTTCAAAATGAGCAAAAGCACAATGAAATTAATGCTTGAATCATCTTCATTTTGCTAAAATACACTAATGACAGCAAAAAGTTTGAGTCTACAACATTTAGTTAAGGTGTGAGAGCCAAAATGAACTTTTTATGGCTTTAAATGCATTTTCAGCCCGATTGTACACTTCAGGTGAAAATGTCAAAATCTTCAAAATGAGCAAAAGCACAATGAAATTAATGCTTGAATCATCTTCATTTTGCTAAAATACACTAATGACAGCAAAAAGTTTGAGTCTACAACATTTAGTTAAGGTGTGAGAGCCAAAATGAACTTTTTATGGCTTTAAATGCATTTTCAGCCTGATTGTACACTTCAGGTGAAAATGTCAAAATCTTCAAAATGAGCAAAAGCACAATGAAATTAATGCTTGAATCATCTTCATTTTGCTAACATACACTAATGACAGCAAAAAGTTTGAGTCTACAACATTTAGTTAAGGTGTGAGAGCCAAAATGAACTTTTTATTGCTTTAAACGCGTTTTCAGCCCCTAATTGTACACTTCAGGTGAAAATGTCAAAATCTTCAAAATGAGCAAAAGCACAATGAAATTAATGCTTGAATCATCTTCATTTTGCTAAAATACACTAATGACAGCAAAAAGTTTGAGTCTACAACATTTAGTTAAGGTGTGAGAGCCAAAATGAACTTTTTATGGCTTTAAATGCATTTTCAGCCCGATTGTACACTTCAGGTGAAAATGTCAAAATCTTCAAAATGAGCAAAAGCACAATGAAATTAATGCTTGAATCATCTTCATTTTGCTAAAATACACTAATGACAGCAAAAAGTTTGAGTCTACAACATTTAGTTAAGGTGTGAGAGCCAAAATGAACTTTTTATGGCTTTAAATGCATTTTCAGCCTGATTGTACACTTCAGGTGAAAATGTCAAAATCTTCAAAATGAGCAAAAGCACAATGAAATTAATGGTTGAATCATCTTCATTTTGCTAACATACACTAATGACAGCAAAAAGTTTGAGTCTACAACATTTAGTTAAGGTGTGAGAGCCAAAATGAACTTTTTATTGCTTTAAACGCGTTTTCAGCCCCTAATTGTACACTTCAGGTGAAAATGTCAAAATCTTCAAAATGAGTAAAAGCACAATGAAATTAATGCTTGAATCATCTTCATTTTGCTAAAATACACTAATGACAGCAAAAAGTTTGAGTCTACAACATTTAGTTAAGGTGTGAGAGCCAAAATGAACTTTTTATGGCTTTAAATGCATTTTCAGCCCGATTGTACACTTCAGGTGAAAATGTCAAAATCTTCAAAATGAGCAAAAGCACAATGAAATTAATGCTTGAATCATCTTCATTTTGCTAAAATACACTAATGACAGCAAAAAGTTTGAGTCTACAACATTTAGTTAAGGTGTGAGAGCCAAAATGAACTTTTTATGGCTTTAAATGCATTTTCAGCCTGATTGTACACTTCAGGTGAAAATGTCAAAATCTTCAAAATGAGCAAAAGCACAATGAAATTAATGCTTGAATCATCTTCATTTTGCTAACATACACTAATGACAGCAAAAAGTTTGAGTCTACAACATTTAGTTAAGGTGTGAGAGCCAAAATGAACTTTTTATGGCTTTAAATGCATTTTCAGCCCGATTGTACACTTCAGGTGAAAATGTCAAAATCTTCAAAATGAGCAAAAGCACAATGAAATTAATGCTTGAATCATCTTCATTTTGCTAAAATACACTAATGACAGCAAAAAGTTTGAGTCTACAACATTTAGTTAAGGTGTGAGAGCCAAAATGAACTTTTTATGGCTTTAAATGCATTTTCAGCCCGATTGTACACTTCAGGTGAAAATGTCAAAATCTTCAAAATGAGCAAAAGCACAATGAAATTAATGCTTGAATCATCTTCATTTTGCTAAAATACACTAATGACTGCAAAAAGTTTGAGTCTACAACATTTAGTTAAGGTGTGAGAGCCAAAATGAACTTTTTATGGCTTTAAATGCATTTTCAGCCTGATTGTACACTTCAGGTGAAAATGTCAAAATCTTCAAAATGAGCAAAAGCACAATGAAATTAATGCTTGAATCATCTTCATTTTGCTAACATACACTAATGACAGCAAAAAGTTTGAGTCTACAACATTTAGTTAAGGTGTGAGAGCCAAAATGAACTTTTTATGGCTTTAAATGCATTTTCAGCCTGATTGTACACTTCAGGTGAAAATGTCAAAATCTTCAAAATGAGCAAAAGCACAATGAAATTAATGCTTGAATCATCTTCATTTTGCTAACATACACTAATGACAGCAAAAAGTTTGAGTCTACAACATTTAGTTAAGGTGTGAGAGCCAAAATGAACTTTTTATGGCTTTAAATGCATTTTCAGCCCGATTGTACACTTCAGGTGAAAATGTCAAAATCTTCAAAATGAGCAAAAGCACAATGAAATTAATGCTTGAATCATCTTCATTTTGCTAAAATACACTAATGACAGCAAAAAGTTTGAGTCTACAACATTTAGTTAAGGTGTGAGAGCCAAAATGAACTTTTTATGGCGTTAAATGCATTTTCAGCCCGATTGTACACTTCAGGTGAAAATGTCAAAATCTTCAAAATGAGCAAAAGCACAATGAAATTAATGCTTGAATCATCTTCATTTTGCTAAAATACACTAATGACAGCAAAAAGTTTGAGTCTACAACATTTAGTTAAGGTGTGAGAGCCAAAATGAACTTTTTATGGCTTTAAATGCATTTTCAGCCCGATTGTACACTTCAGGTGAAAATGTCAAAATCTTCAAAATGAGCAAAAGCACAATGAAATTAATGCTTGAATCATCTTCATTTTTCTAAAATACACTAATGACAGCAAAAAGTTTGAGTCTACAACATTTAGTTAAGGTGTGAGAGCCAAAATGAACTTTTTATGGCTTTAAATGCATTTTCAGCCTGATTGTACACTTCAGGTGAAAATGTCAAAATCTTCAAAATGAGCAAAAGCACAATGAAATTAATGCTTGAATCATCTTCATTTTGCTAACATACACTAATGACAGCAAAAAGTTTGAGTCTACAACATTTAGTTAAGGTGTGAGAGCCAAAATGAACTTTTTATTGCTTTAAACGCGTTTTCAGCCCCTAATTGTACACCTTAGGTGAAAATGTCAAAATCTTCAAAATGAGCAAAAGCACAATGAAATTAATGCTTGAATCATCCTCATTTTGCTAAAATACACTAATGACAGCAAAAAGTTTGAGTCTACAACATTTAGTTAAGGTGTGAGAGCCAAAATGAAATTTTTATTGCTTTAAATGCATTTTCAGCCCGATTGTACACTTCAGGTGAAAATGTCAAAATCTTCAAAATGAGCAAAAGCACAATGAAATTAATGCTTGAATCATCTTCATTTTGCTAAAATACACTAATGACAGCAAAAAGTTTGAGTCTACAACATTTAGTTAAGGTGTGAGAGCCAAAATGAACTTTTTATGGCTTTAAATGCATTTTCAGCCTGATTGTACACTTCAGGTGAAAATGTCAAAATCTTCAAAATGAGCAAAAGCACAATGAAATTAATGCTTGAATCATCTTCATTTTGCTAACATACACTAATGACAGCAAAAAGTTTGAGTCTACAACATTTAGTTAAGGTGTGAGAGCCAAAATGAACTTTTTATGGCTTTAAATGCATTTTCAGCCTGATTGTACACTTCAGGTGAAAATGTCAAAATCTTCAAAATGAGCAAAAGCACAATGAAATTAATGCTTGAATCATCTTCATTTTGCTAAAATACACTAATGACAGCAAAAAGTTTGAGTCTACAACATTTAGTTAAGGTGTGAGAGCCAAAATGAACTTTTTATGGCTTTAAATGCATTTTCAGCCCGATTGTACACTTCAGGTGAAAATGTCAAAATCTTCAAAATGAGCAAAAGCACAATGAAATTAATGCTTGAATCATCTTCATTTTGCTAAAATACACTAATGACAGCAAAAAGTTTGAGTCTACAACATTTAGTTAAGGTGTGAGAGCCAAAATGAACTTTTTATGGCTTTAAATGCATTTTCAGCCTGATTGTACACTTCAGGTGAAAATGTCAAAATCTTCAAAATGAGCAAAAGCACAATGAAATTAATGCTTGAATCATCTTCATTTTGCTAACATACACTAATGACAGCAAAAAGTTTGAGTCTACAACATTTAGTTAAGGTGTGAGAGCCAAAATGAACTTTTTATGGCTTTAAATGCATTTTCAGCCTGATTGTACACTTCAGGTGAAAATGTCAAAATCTTCAAAATGAGCAAAAGCACAATGAAATTAATGCTTGAATCATCTTCATTTTGCTAACATACACTAATGACAGCAAAAAGTTTGAGTCTACAACATTTAGTTAAGGTGTGAGAGCCAAAATGAACTTTTTATGGCTTTAAATGCATTTTCAGCCCGATTGTACACTTCAGGTGAAAATGTCAAAATCTTCAAAATGAGCAAAAGCACAATGAAATTAATGCTTGAATCATCTTCATTTTGCTAAAATACACTAATGACAGCAAAAAGTTTGAGTCTACAACATTTAGTTAAGGTGTGAGAGCCAAAATGAACTTTTTATGGCGTTAAATGCATTTTCAGCCCGATTGTACACTTCAGGTGAAAATGTCAAAATCTTCAAAATGAGCAAAAGCACAATGAAATTAATGCTTGAATCATCTTCATTTTGCTAAAATACACTAATGACAGCAAAAAGTTTGAGTCTACAACATTTAGTTAAGGTGTGAGAGCCAAAATGAACTTTTTATGGCTTTAAATGCATTTTCAGCCCGATTGTACACTTCAGGTGAAAATGTCAAAATCTTCAAAATGAGCAAAAGCACAATGAAATTAATGCTTGAATCATCTTCATTTTTCTAAAATACACTAATGACAGCAAAAAGTTTGAGTCTACAACATTTAGTTAAGGTGTGAGAGCCAAAATGAACTTTTTATGGCTTTAAATGCATTTTCAGCCTGATTGTACACTTCAGGTGAAAATGTCAAAATCTTCAAAATGAGCAAAAGCACAATGAAATTAATGCTTGAATCATCTTCATTTTGCTAACATACACTAATGACAGCAAAAAGTTTGAGTCTACAACATTTAGTTAAGGTGTGAGAGCCAAAATGAACTTTTTATTGCTTTAAACGCGTTTTCAGCCCCTAATTGTACACTTCAGGTGAAAATGTCAAAATCTTCAAAATGAGCAAAAGCACAATGAAATTAATGCTTGAATCATCCTCATTTTGCTAAAATACACTAATGACAGCAAAAAGTTTGAGTCTACAACATTTAGTTAAGGTGTGAGAGCCAAAATGAAATTTTTATTGCTTTAAATGCATTTTCAGCCCGATTGTACACTTCAGGTGAAAATGTCAAAATCTTCAAAATGAGCAAAAGCACAATGAAATTAATGCTTGAATCATCTTCATTTTGCTAAAATACACTAATGACAGCAAAAAGTTTGAGTCTACAACATTTAGTTAAGGTGTGAGAGCCAAAATGAACTTTTTATGGCTTTAAATGCATTTTCAGCCTGATTGTACACTTCAGGTGAAAATGTCAAAATCTTCAAAATGAGCAAAAGCACAATGAAATTAATGCTTGAATCATCTTCATTTTGCTAACATACACTAATGACAGCAAAAAGTTTGAGTCTACAACATTTAGTTAAGGTGTGAGAGCCAAAATGAACTTTTTATGGCTTTAAATGCATTTTCAGCCTGATTGTACACTTCAGGTGAAAATGTCAAAATCTTCAAAATGAGCAAAAGCACAATGAAATTAATGCTTGAATCATCTTCATTTTGCTAAAATACACTAATGACAGCAAAAAGTTTGAGTCTACAACATTTAGTTAAGGTGTGAGAGCCAAAATGAACTTTTTATGGCTTTAAATGCATTTTCAGCCCGATTGTACACTTCAGGTGAAAATGTCAAAATCTTCAAAATGAGCAAAAGCACAATGAAATTAATGCTTGAATCATCTTCATTTTGCTAAAATACACTAATGACAGCAAAAAGTTTGAGTCTACAACATTTAGTTAAGGTGTGAGAGCCAAAATGAACTTTTTATGGCTTTAAATGCATTTTCAGCCTGATTGTACACTTCAGGTGAAAATGTCAAAATCTTCAAAATGAGCAAAAGCACAATGAAATTAATGCTTGAATCATCTTCATTTTGCTAACATACACTAATGACAGCAAAAAGTTTGAGTCTACAACATTTAGTTAAGGTGTGAGAGCCAAAATGAACTTTTTATTGCTTTAAACGCGTTTTCAGCCCCTAATTGTACACTTCAGGTGAAAATGTCAAAATCTTCAAAATGAGCAAAAGCACAATGAAATTAATGCTTGAATCATCTTCATTTTGCTAAAATACACTAATGACAGCAAAAAGTTTGAGTCTACAACATTTAGTTAAGGTGTGAGAGCCAAAATGAACTTTTTATGGCTTTAAATGCATTTTCAGCCTGATTGTACACTTCAGGTGAAAATGTCAAAATCTTCAAAATGAGCAAAAGCACAATGAAATTAATGCTTGAATCATCTTCATTTTGCTAACATACACTAATGACAGCAAAAAGTTTGAGTCTACAACATTTAGTTAAGGTGTGAGAGCCAAAATGAACTTTTTATGGCTTTAAATGCATTTTCAGCCCGATTGTACACTTCAGGTGAAAATGTCAAAATCTTCAAAATGAGCAAAAGCACAATGAAATTAATGCTTGAATCATCTTCATTTTGCTAAAATACACTAATGACAGCAAAAAGTTTGAGTCTACAACATTTAGTTAAGGTGTGAGAGCCAAAATGAACTTTTTATGGCTTTAAATGCATTTTCAGCCCGATTGTACACTTCAGGTGAAAATGTCAAAATCTTCAAAATGAGCAAAAGCACAATGAAATTAATGCTTGAATCATCTTCATTTTGCTAAAATACACTAATGACTGCAAAAAGTTTGAGTCTACAACATTTAGTTAAGGTGTGAGAGCCAAAATGAACTTTTTATGGCTTTAAATGCATTTTCAGCCTGATTGTACACTTCAGGTGAAAATGTCAAAATCTTCAAAATGAGCAAAAGCACAATGAAATTAATGCTTGAATCATCTTCATTTTGCTAACATACACTAATGACAGCAAAAAGTTTGAGTCTACAACATTTAGTTAAGGTGTGAGAGCCAAAATGAACTTTTTATGGCTTTAAATGCATTTTCAGCCTGATTGTACACTTCAGGTGAAAATGTCAAAATCTTCAAAATGAGCAAAAGCACAATGAAATTAATGCTTGAATCATCTTCATTTTGCTAACATACACTAATGACAGCAAAAAGTTTGAGTCTACAACATTTAGTTAAGGTGTGAGAGCCAAAATGAACTTTTTATGGCTTTAAATGCATTTTCAGCCCGATTGTACACTTCAGGTGAAAATGTCAAAATCTTCAAAATGAGCAAAAGCACAATGAAATTAATGCTTGAATCATCTTCATTTTGCTAAAATACACTAATGACAGCAAAAAGTTTGAGTCTACAACATTTAGTTAAGGTGTGAGAGCCAAAATGAACTTTTTATGGCGTTAAATGCATTTTCAGCCCGATTGTACACTTCAGGTGAAAATGTCAAAATCTTCAAAATGAGCAAAAGCACAATGAAATTAATGCTTGAATCATCTTCATTTTGCTAAAATACACTAATGACAGCAAAAAGTTTGAGTCTACAACATTTAGTTAAGGTGTGAGAGCCAAAATGAACTTTTTATGGCTTTAAATGCATTTTCAGCCCGATTGTACACTTCAGGTGAAAATGTCAAAATCTTCAAAATGAGCAAAAGCACAATGAAATTAATGCTTGAATCATCTTCATTTTTCTAAAATACACTAATGACAGCAAAAAGTTTGAGTCTACAACATTTAGTTAAGGTGTGAGAGCCAAAATGAACTTTTTATGGCTTTAAATGCATTTTCAGCCTGATTGTACACTTCAGGTGAAAATGTCAAAATCTTCAAAATGAGCAAAAGCACAATGAAATTAATGCTTGAATCATCTTCATTTTGCTAACATACACTAATGACAGCAAAAAGTTTGAGTCTACAACATTTAGTTAAGGTGTGAGAGCCAAAATGAACTTTTTATTGCTTTAAACGCGTTTTCAGCCCCTAATTGTACACTTCAGGTGAAAATGTCAAAATCTTCAAAATGAGCAAAAGCACAATGAAATTAATGCTTGAATCATCCTCATTTTGCTAAAATACACTAATGACAGCAAAAAGTTTGAGTCTACAACATTTAGTTAAGGTGTGAGAGCCAAAATGAAATTTTTATTGCTTTAAATGCATTTTCAGCCCGATTGTACACTTCAGGTGAAAATGTCAAAATCTTCAAAATGAGCAAAAGCACAATGAAATTAATGCTTGAATCATCTTCATTTTGCTAAAATACACTAATGACAGCAAAAAGTTTGAGTCTACAACATTTAGTTAAGGTGTGAGAGCCAAAATGAACTTTTTATGGCTTTAAATGCATTTTCAGCCTGATTGTACACTTCAGGTGAAAATGTCAAAATCTTCAAAATGAGCAAAAGCACAATGAAATTAATGCTTGAATCATCTTCATTTTGCTAACATACACTAATGACAGCAAAAAGTTTGAGTCTACAACATTTAGTTAAGGTGTGAGAGCCAAAATGAACTTTTTATGGCTTTAAATGCATTTTCAGCCTGATTGTACACTTCAGGTGAAAATGTCAAAATCTTCAAAATGAGCAAAAGCACAATGAAATTAATGCTTGAATCATCTTCATTTTGCTAAAATACACTAATGACAGCAAAAAGTTTGAGTCTACAACATTTAGTTAAGGTGTGAGAGCCAAAATGAACTTTTTATGGCTTTAAATGCATTTTCAGCCCGATTGTACACTTCAGGTGAAAATGTCAAAATCTTCAAAATGAGCAAAAGCACAATGAAATTAATGCTTGAATCATCTTCATTTTGCTAAAATACACTAATGACAGCAAAAAGTTTGAGTCTACAACATTTAGTTAAGGTGTGAGAGCCAAAATGAACTTTTTATGGCTTTAAATGCATTTTCAGCCTGATTGTACACTTCAGGTGAAAATGTCAAAATCTTCAAAATGAGCAAAAGCACAATGAAATTAATGCTTGAATCATCTTCATTTTGCTAACATACACTAATGACAGCAAAAAGTTTGAGTCTACAACATTTAGTTAAGGTGTGAGAGCCAAAATGAACTTTTTATTGCTTTAAACGCGTTTTCAGCCCCTAATTGTACACTTCAGGTGAAAATGTCAAAATCTTCAAAATGAGCAAAAGCACAATGAAATTAATGCTTGAATCATCTTCATTTTGCTAAAATACACTAATGACAGCAAAAAGTTTGAGTCTACAACATTTAGTTAAGGTGTGAGAGCCAAAATGAACTTTTTATGGCTTTAAATGCATTTTCAGCCCGATTGTACACTTCAGGTGAAAATGTCAAAATCTTCAAAATGAGCAAAAGCACAATGAAATTAATGCTTGAATCATCTTCATTTTGCTAAAATACACTAATCACAGCAAAAAGTTTGAGTCTACAACATTTAGTTAAGGTGTGAGAGCCAAAATGAACTTTTTATGGCTTTAAATGCATTTTCAGCCCGATTGTACACTTCAGGTGAAAATGTCAAAATCTTCAAAATGAGCAAAAGCACAATGAAATTAATGCTTGAATCATCTTCATTTTGCTAAAATACACTAATGACAGCAAAAAGTTTGAGTCTACAACATTTAGTTAAGGTGTGAGAGCCAAAATGAACTTTTTATGGCTTTAAATGCATTTTCAGCCTGATTGTACACTTCAGGTGAAAATGTCAAAATCTTCAAAATGAGCAAAAGCACAATGAAATTAATGGTTGAATCATCTTCATTTTGCTAACATACACTAATGACAGCAAAAAGTTTGAGTCTACAACATTTAGTTAAGGTGTGAGAGCCAAAATGAACTTTTTATGGCTTTAAATGCATTTTCAGCCTGATTGTACACTTCAGGTGAAAATGTCAAAATCTTCAAAATGAGCAAAAGCACAATGAAATTAATGCTTGAATCATCTTCATTTTGCTAAAATACACCAATGACAGCAAAAAGTTTGAGTCTACAACATTTAGTTAAGGTGTGAGAGCCAAAATGAACTTTTTATGGCTTTAAATGCATTTTCAGCCCGATTGTACACTTCAGGTGAAAATGTCAAAATCTTCAAAATGAGCAAAAGCACAATGAAATTAATGCTTGAATCATCTTCATTTTGCTAAAATACACTAATGACAGCAAAAAGTTTGAGTCTACAACATTTAGTTAAGGTGTGAGAGCCAAAATGAACTTTTTATGGCTTTAAATGCATTTTCAGCCTGATTGTACACTTCAGGTGAAAATGTCAAAATCTTCAAAATGAGCAAAAGCACAATGAAATTAATGCTTGAATCATCTTCATTTTGCTAGCATACACTAATGACAGCAAAAAGTTTGAGTCTACAACATTTAGTTAAGGTGTGAGAGCCAAAATGAACTTTTTATTGCTTTAAACGCGTTTTCAGCCCCTAATTGTACACTTCAGGTGAAAATGTCAAAATCTTCAAAATGAGCAAAAGCACAATGAAATTAATGCTTGAATCATCTTCATTTTGCTAAAATACACTAATGACAGCAAAAAGTTTGAGTCTACAACATTTAGTTAAGGTGTGAGAGCCAAAATGAACTTTTTATGGCTTTAAATGCATTTTCAGCCCGATTGTACACTTCAGGTGAAAATGTCAAAATCTTCAAAATGAGCAAAAGCACAATGAAATTAATGCTTGAATCATCTTCATTTTGCTAACATACACTAATGACAGCAAAAAGTTTGAGTCTACAACATTTAGTTAAGGTGTGAGAGCCAAAATGAACTTTTTATGGCTTTAAATGCATTTTCAGCCTGATTGTACACTTCAGGTGAAAATGTCAAAATCTTCAAAATGAGCAAAAGCACAATGAAATTAATGCTTGAATCATCTTCATTTTGCTAAAATACACTAATGACAGCAAAAAGTTTGAGTCTACAACATTTAGTTAAGGTGTGAGAGCCAAAATGAACTTTTTATGGCTTTAAATGCATTTTCAGCCCGATTGTATACTTCAGGTGAAAATGTCAAAATCTTCAAAATGAGCAAAAGCACAATGAAATTAATGCTTGAATCATCTTCATTTTGCTAAAATACACTAATGACAGCAAAAAGTTTGAGTCTACAACATTTAGTTAAGGTGTGAGAGCCAAAATGAACTTTTTATGGCTTTAAATGCATTTTCAGCCCGATTGTACACTTCAGGTGAAAATGTCAAAATCTTCAAAATGAGCAAAAGCACAATGAAATTAATGGTTGAATCATCTTCATTTTGCTAACATACACTAATGACAGCAAAAAGTTTGAGTCTACAACATTTAGTTAAGGTGTGAGAGCCAAAATGAACTTTTTATTGCTTTAAACGCGTTTTCAGCCCCTAATTGTACACTTCAGGTGAAAATGTCAAAATCTTCAAAATGAGCAAAAGCACAATGAAATTAATGCTTGAATCATCTTCATTTTGCTAAAATACACTAATGACAGCAAAAAGTTTGAGTCTACAACATTTAGTTAAGGTGTGAGAGCCAAAATGAACTTTTTATGGCTTTAAATGCATTTTCAGCCCGATTGTACACTTCAGGTGAAAATGTCAAAATCTTCAAAATGAGCAAAAGCACAATGAAATTAATGCTTGAATCATCTTCATTTTGCTAAAATACACTAATGACAGCAAAAAGTTTGAGTCTACAACATTTAGTTAAGGTGTGAGAGCCAAAATGAACTTTTTATGGCTTTAAATGCATTTTCAGCCTGATTGTACACTTCAGGTGAAAATGTCAAAATCTTCAAAATGAGCAAAAGCACAATGAAATTAATGCTTGAATCATCTTCATTTTGCTAACATACACTAATGACAGCAAAAAGTTTGAGTCTACAACATTTAGTTAAGGTGTGAGAGCCAAAATGAACTTTTTATGGCTTTAAATGCATTTTCAGCCCGATTGTACACTTCAGGTGAAAATGTCAAAATCTTCAAAATGAGCAAAAGCACAATGAAATTAATGCTTGAATCATCTTCATTTTGCTAAAATACACTAATGACAGCAAAAAGTTTGAGTCTACAACATTTAGTTAAGGTGTGAGAGCCAAAATGAACTTTTTATGGCTTTAAATGCATTTTCAGCCCGATTGTACACTTCAGGTGAAAATGTCAAAATCTTCAAAATGAGCAAAAGCACAATGAAATTAATGCTTGAATCATCTTCATTTTGCTAAAATACACTAATGACAGCAAAAAGTTTGAGTCTACAACATTTAGTTAAGGTGTGAGAGCCAAAATGAACTTTTTATGGCTTTAAATGCATTTTCAGCCTGATTGTACACTTCAGGTGAAAATGTCAAAATCTTCAAAATGAGCAAAAGCACAATGAAATTAATGCTTGAATCATCTTCATTTTGCTAACATACACTAATGACAGCAAAAAGTTTGAGTCTACAACATTTAGTTAAGGTGTGAGAGCCAAAATGAACTTTTTATGGCTTTAAATGCATTTTCAGCCTGATTGTACACTTCAGGTGAAAATGTCAAAATCTTCAAAATGAGCAAAAGCACAATGAAATTAATGCTTGAATCATCTTCATTTTGCTAACATACACTAATGACAGCAAAAAGTTTGAGTCTACAACATTTAGTTAAGGTGTGAGAGCCAAAATTAACTTTTTATGGCTTTAAATGCATTTTCAGCCCGATTGTACACTTCAGGTGAAAATGTCAAAATCTTCAAAATGAGCAAAAGCACAATGAAATTAATGCTTGAATCATCTTCATTTTGCTAAAATACACTAATG
>NW_028233611.1:0-28759 GCF_054856555.1 Leptonotus elevatus | reverse complement strand
TGTGAATGCAGTCCAACAGTGAAGGACATTTTTGCCATGCAGTGTACAACTTAATACTTCCTTTACCATTCCTTCATACAGCATACCATGATACAGTACATTTGTAAAAATATAGTTTTGTTTTTGACCAAATACTTTTGCCTACCTGACGACAACACTAAATGAATACTTAAAGTCACCTCATCATGAGAAGTTTGTAGCAATGTCAAGTCCTTTTACGCTCAAAAGCAGCAGCTGCCCAATGTCATTGGAATTGATTCTCAAAGATCAGCTAGTGTCTGCAGCAAATGTCATGCCGCTCTATCAAACAGTCGTCGCGACAGCCCAGTCCAGAGGGACACAGGAGCAGTTGGCAATGTCATGTCAATCATTCACTGGCACGGTAAAGTGGCATGCGGTGTCATGTGAACAATGTATAACAAAGAATTGTGGTAACAATGCTAACAATAACGATGTTTTATTTATTTTGTTCCCTTTGTATAAGCTACTGAGTATTGAGCAGCAAAATATTGCCCTCATAGCCTTTTGTTATATTTAATTTTCTTTTTGTAGCTAACAATACATAAGTCCAATTTCATTTTTGCTTTTCAGAGTCTTAATTAATTATGAAGGAAATGAATCAAGATGCATGGGAAAAAAATGTCCACGGGTCCCATTAGGGATGAATCATGCTGTTCGTCAAGGTGGCATTTTGTCAAGAGCTGAACCTCAGGGCTACTTATGCAAATGAAAAGTGAAGCTTACTTGGACTTTATTTACAGTAGGTCAAGCACATCCATTTAAAATGGCATGTCCATGGGACAGGCAGAGGACCTATAAAACTCTTGCAATTAATTTCCTGCCGTCGAAATAATCTTCCTTTCAGCCCTCTCTATGTGAATTAAATACGCTAATACTTTTTGAGGGTAAGTAAATGGATAGTTATGGTTCATCAGTCTCAAAAATGACTGCTGGTCTCCATCACATTTCATTTCCTGAGTCTTCTTTGTTCTAGCACTTTGTTATTAATTTTCTCTCGTGTCCCTTTATCTGCCCTTCTGGGTCTCATCTACCTCCCCGTGTGAGGGGACGATACTGACTGAGCGCGTCATTGATTTGACCCAGCAGTAGTGACATATTCAAACTCCCGCAACATGTTGTCCATCTCTCCATGCAGAGTTTTTGCGGGCGACTGTACAAAAGTGGGATCAATGCAAGTCGCAGCTGATTGATGGGACACTCATCAACTGCTGCTGAGAGACTGCAAAGAAGGTCAGAGGAAAAACATAAATACAACAAAACATCTAGTGCGTGGCTGAGGAGGAACAGCCTTCACATCGCCCTTTTACTTGTTGTTGAATGGCTGATCTGAGGCCAGCTGTATTGCTATCATCACAGCCTGTTTGGTTTGAAATTTTGCACTGACTTTTTTCCCCAAGTTGTCAAGCAATGGCAGTCCCAACTTGAATGGAACCCTGTTTGAAAGCACATTTGGCACATCTACTCGGCCCGTAACACACACACACACACACACACACACACACACACACACACACACACACACACACACACACACACACCCACACACACACACACACCCCCCCCCCCCCACACACACACACACACACACGTTTGTCTTTGTATCTTAGTGGGGACATCTCACTGACCTGATGCATTTCCTAGCCCCTACCCTAACCTTAACCATCATAACTGATTGCCTAACCCTCACCCGAACCAAAATCCAATTATATCCAATTCAAACCCAAACTTTAAAAGCAAGTCTTGACCTTCAAAAAGAGGTCTGAACTTGTCCTCACAAGGACAAGTCAGTCCTCACAATGGTAGTTAAACCGGGGGGGATAAAGACACACACACACATGCGCACACACACACAAGTTTGTTTTACTATCTTTGTGGGGCCATCTCATTGGCATAATGCAATTCCTAGCCCCTTCCCCTAACCACAATCATAAAAAATAATTGCCTACCCCTTACCCTAACCTCAACCATAACCCATAACCTAAACTCTAAAACCAAGTTTTGACCCTCAAAAAGAGGTCTAAACTTGTGGGACCCAGCAAAATGGCCCCACATGGACGGGTGGGCCCCACAACTCTGTGAAATCCCAAAATGTTGGCCCCAGTATGTAACAAAAACAAGACCACACAACACACACGCACGCACGCACACACCCCCACACACACACACACACAGTGGAGTGGAAATTATATTTTCTTCAAAATACATTGAACATCAAAAAGTGTTTTCTTTATGTGGCCAAATGCATTTGACATATGATATCCATGATAAAATATCTATGCACTTTGTTGTCATAGGCCACACAAAATGTAATACAACTATTTTAATTGATGCCAAATGCTTAAATCAAATTTTTGTCGTGTGTTTGGTTTTGTTGTAACACTACATTAAAAAAGCACCATACAGAAACTATTTTATAGTACAAGACCAGTATGTGTTTGTATGTTGGGCTTAAATGTATTTATTTTATTTATTTATATTTACATACTGTCCGGGACAAGATCTGAAGCAGGCCACCACCTCGGAGCTGTTGCTATGGAGATTTCTGCATTGACCAACCAGGCTTGGTTTGCAAGGAGGACCCATTTCTCTGAAGGCATCATATTGCAGTCCTTCAATTCATTCAACTCTCGCACTATTTTAGTTAATATTGTATCGCACCATACAGAGACACCTAAAAGGGGTACGCATACTAGGCAATGGCCTGGGGCCCCGAGCTGGAAGGGGCCCCAGGACAGCGCTGACAGTGGTCCTTTTGTCAATGAGAAAATGACTGAACTGCTCTAGACACTGCACCGTCGGAAAAAAAAAAAAAACGCACGTTGGCCCCCACTAGCTGTCACTGACTAGTGTGAACTTAACATCGTTCAGGGACACAGAGACGCCGCCAATATTGATCCATATCAACACAAGTAACCTGACCTTGTTGCCCACTCAGCATCCGTTGCAACCTGGTCATCCTGGAAGGGGGATTCCCACATTTGCGGCCCCTTGTATAGTTTTTTTTTCTTTTTACCCATGCTGTTTCAAAAAAACGTTTTTTATTCAAGATTAAGTCAAGTCATCTTTATTTTTATTGCGCTTTCAAACAGCCCTACCTGTCACAAAGCGCTTTACAGAAACACAACATAGAACAAACATAACATAAAATAGGTGATGCCATTCATATTTATTAACTGTGGGTGTGCGAAGCCCCTTGACAATCTTTTGTAATTGAGCTCTATATTAATGAGTCTTGACTTCTTCTACGCTGCTGCATCAGGAGTGACCAAAGAGGTAGCAGTAGAAGAATAACGTTTTCAGTGTCAAGACAATGCAATCTGTCAGTCGTATTTTGTTTCTCTCATTAACTTCATGCGTGATGTAGGTGGTCGCTTTATGAAGTTCAGTCATGTTAGCGCTAGTTTACAAGGCCCTGCCACATCAAATATGGCGGATATTCTCACAAACAGAAAATCAATTCTTAGTGGAGTCTACACTATACTTAAATCACTTTATTTTAATGGTATTGTTTCAAGATTACGGTCTCCGTATTGTCTAATCTTTATTGTCTTCACAATTAAATACTTAATAATTTAGTTGATATTTGAACAGCTATTGATGAGCTAATGTGCCAAGCTAACTAGCTAGCATATGGCTTCACTGTTCACACAGTTTACCTGCGTCATAGCTACAGATGAAGGCAAACGTCATAGCTCTCTTATCTCTTACCTTTGAGTTGTAAACTTTTGGATTTTGCTATTATGTTTCATCAAAAAGATAAAGATTGAGTTAAAATGAAAAATGTCACAAAAAGTGGTTATTGTACCTTCTACCATCTAAAATAAGAGCATTAAATTGTTCTGCTTGTCATTTTGCATCTCTGGCATAAGTAGATAATCCAATATACATTATTTGTAGTGGATAAACTATTTTTGGACCAATTGAGTGAATTTACATAATTTACCACAGCACACGTGATGATAACAAAAACGTAATGTGCCACACCACGGTACACTAGTTGGGAATCGCTGGCATAGCCTACTATTGTCCGGGTTACCAGGCTTGTGGCAAACATGACACAAAAACAAAAAGCCCACTATATTAAAAGAAACAGACATTCAAATGTATATAATGACATGTCAAGTCATGAAGTTCAAGTCGAAGTGAAGTCAATTCTCATTGATGCCAAGTCACAGCGAAGTTGAGTTTTTCAGAAGTTTTTACCAAGCAAATTAAAAGTTACAAAATCAAAATCACCACCTCTGAAAGAAGCAGTGACAGCTAAACCAGGTGAGTTACACATGCCATTTTCGGACTAATGACGCATGCTGTTCACGGAGGGATACGTTTGATCCACCTTTTGTACGGCAGCTTGGGTATTAGTCTGCATTGTTAGTCCTGTCTTTGTGTTTCTGGCAAATAGTGGGTCCTGAAAGTGTTGAAGCGCGTCTTCTTCAGCCCCCGATATTATTTTCACCCCAGTGAGTCACCATAGCCTGCTGTTGACATTCAGTCCGCAGCCCACTGGCTGTTTGTATTTATCCTCCTCTTTCTCTCTGGCATTTTTATCTTCCGCCTTGTTATTGCTTCGATTGCTTTAGTCTTGTAGTCACTTGCAGGAAAAAAAGACGGCTGCTCGATATTGTGTGGATTGTACTGGACGGCGCTGTGCAAAGAATTTCCAAGTCTTTTCACATTGCACTGCCATCAACCACGCAGCACAACGTCATGCCACACCGGCTGGCGGTGTACGAGTTGATGAAAAATATTCAATTGGTACACATCGCCGCTGTGACGACAGCCAATAGCAGAGGTGTTGACTGGGCGATTTCAGTGTGACAACAGCATGCTCGGCTGTAGTTAGAAAGCACGGGAGTGGATGGAGATGTCCACTACTTTTCCAGGTTGATTGAAAGTGGTAGTGTTCAAGGTGCCTCTCACCTGCTCGCCCAAACTTTTTTTTCTGCAAATGTTACCTTAAAATTAAATGTGGATTCAATGGTGACAGCCCTATTTGTCCTACCTTGTGGTGGGCGCAGTGAAAACGAAGCACAGTGTGGAAGTACCCATGGTAGCAAGATGATACAGATTATTATTTCATTACATCAGAGGATGTGGTGATTCTTTTTTTCTTTCAAATTCTATCAGTTGCCCTTTTGAGTGCAATTAATTAATTAATTCAAATATCATCCAGCACTTTCATTTTGCTAATTCAAAGATACACTTTCAAGTTAGCAATTTTGACACAGATTGCTTTGTTACATACATCAGACATTGTGGCCAACAGTTGAATCTGGTTTAATTATTGTTGCGCGCTTGGGTGTTGTTCAATTTCCTGCATGCTGTTTTATTAAACAACAACATGCAATAGTCTAGTGATCCATCTTGAAATGGTGCGCAAGCTCATGTATCACACAGCTAGTGTCCAAAAGTTACAAAGAGACAATATTTACTTGACCTCACAATGCATGCAAGTAAAAAAAAAGAAGAAAATAAAAAAGACGAAAAATAAACATTAATTGAGCTGCATGAAACTGTGAAAGTGGAAGCAAGTGTCACAAAAAACATTGGAGCTGTTGCTGGTGTCAACTCAATTGTGAACTCAAACTGGCAAGTGGTAGTATGAAAGAATGTGTGATGCAAGATAGTGACACAAATGGTGACGGTCACAGGAAATGATTTTCATATTAACAACAGACAGACCATTAGCTCTTGGAATAGCATAAAGTTTAGCATAGCATTTCCGCATGGGAGATCTCTTTAAATCAATTTGTAGTTTTAAACATAAACAGTTCATGAAGGCTAAATACTATGCAAGTATATCACTAGTGTGAAGGTAAATGGTCTGATTGCTGCAAAGCTTTGGAATGTACCAATAATAGAGATGATAATGGTAAAAGCTAAAATGAATTATGGCATCAGAACAGCTGTGCTCCACCAGATTTTAACATTAACTGCCATTTTCAATCACTTGCACAAAAGTTGTCATTAAGATTCAAAACAGTGACTGTAATAACAATTCAGCCTTTACAAAGTTGATATTTAATAATAATACAATTTTAGCTGGCATTGTTGTACTGATGTTTTAAAAACATTATCAGTTTATCAAATATGATAATAGAAATTAGGAAATTAACCCATTTCACTCACTTTTGATCAGTTTATCAAATATGATAATAGAAAATTAGGAAATTAACCCATTTCACTCACTTTCGTGTACATTATTTATTTATTTGTTTGTTTGTCTATGCCAGTGACATATTGTGAAAGACAGAACAATTAAATGAGCACTGTCTTTGACAAGTATAATTTTTCAACGGGTCTATATGAGGGCCGGAGAATCTGATTATGCTCCACTGTAAATGTCAAACTTGGAAACAACTTTAATGATATGCATATGCAACTTTAATGATATATACAAAATAAACACAGTTTGAGAGTACATGGGAGTAATTGCTACATTTTCTGAAACGGGACAAGGCAGAAAGGAGAAAGTCCTTTCTAATCTGTCATTTGGTGGATTTGGTATATATATCATTATTGAACATAATATCGTGTGAGCATTAAAAATTTTTAGAAACTTTCTAAAATGTCTGTCAGTGAATGAGTTATGCTATTCCACTACACATCAAAAGGTGCATAATTAATGTATGTGTGTATCCAGTTTTGTGTATTTTTTTATTTTGTTTTCTATTCCTTGGCTCAATAAAGTTTGTGAAACGCTGCATGAGATTGTGCATGTTTACCTAATGAAATGCAGGTGCACAAAAGGTTCTCTCCTCATCCGTTGATTCTCGTGCAGCCTACCTTGACACTAATAGCAGGTTAGAGAGAGTGCGTACGCCCTCATGCCTTTTGTATAATATTAAAAGTGGAGAGCGGGTCTGGCAGTCCAGATGAAGGATGAGGTGAGGCCCCTTGTTGAGAGTTGTGTGGGTGGAGCGTCATACCACTGCAGAGGCGACCTTTTCAATAAAAGCCACTTCCCCGTGAGGAGCCCAGGTGAGAACATATTTCCTGCTAATTGAATTCAAAATGCAGGCCCATTCTTTTTTTTCTGAATGGAATTTGTTCGCTTCATTTGCTGATCAGATTTTCGTCACAATTTTAAAAGAATTATTGTGGTCAATAATATGGAATAGGACACTGAATTCAAACATCTGCGTTTAACCCTAACAAAATGGCGTAATTATGATTTCACACACATTTGAGCTCAAGTTTGCCTCAATGTAGCTAAGAATCCAAATCACTGTTGAGGGTGCTTGTTATTACACATTTAACGCAGCTGCTGCCTGCCACCTGGGGCTTTCGTTTCTAAATTGCCATATCTTGCACACTCATTGCTGCGAAGTGAATACTAACCGTATGCAATGTATGATAAGTGCCTATACAATTAGCTTGCGTGTGGTGACAGAGGTTTTTCTAATCGAATGAATTTATTCCAACCAATTTCAGTTGGTGTCCAGCTAACCTCAATGTTATACCAACATCTTTACACAACAGTGCAGAAAACAAGCACTAAATGCCTTAAACTTGTCTAATTAACAAGTTCGAATTAAAAATTCGCTCACCTTATTCATACGTTTTATTATTGGCATTGACATAGCATCATCTCATTTCCTGTATCATTGTATTTTAAGTTGTTTTAGCTTGTTTGTGAAACATAGACTTTGGTGCAACAAAATATTATTTTATTGATTACAAAGCTGGGAAATTCACTGGTTGCAGCATTGGAATATAGAGCAAGAGCTTTAAAAAGCATACAATATAATGAAAGAGAAGCATTGTCAAATAATCCACAATGAGAGAAATTATGTCATGTTCATGTTTGAGTTTGTGTTCCAGTTGCCATGGTGAGCGTTGGTGGGCGAAGTCTCCTTGTGTTACCATCACATGTACCAGAATATTGAACCCCAGGAACAGAATCAACACGAACTTGAACAAATAACAATGATTTTATTCAGACAGAAAGCACCAATGAATATGAGCAAGAATTAAAGCAAAAGAACGAAAATCACTCCAGCAGCGTTGATTTGCGAAGCCCCGCGGAGTTAACTTGAGCAGGGTGTTTTGCTCTGGGATGACATGCCAAAGATGTGCAACTAATATGCTATGCAAAGTGTGGAAATAGTTTATGATTTCTCCAATGAGCCTTTGAGGATTTTTGAAAAAGTAAAACAACGTAAAAGTCTGTCTTTGTCTGTCTAAATGTGGCTGTAAAAGGAGCGAAGGTCAGCTGCCACATTGGAAGCCTAAATCAAACTATTAACTTTTTTTTTTTAACACTTTAACACTCCAAAGTTAATTCAATTCAATTCAATGGGTGAATTTGAATTTGAACTGACTTCTTCTCGCAGGATATTGAATTGAATTTAAATTGAAAATGGGTGGACATTTGTACACAGCCTGTGAGTGCTCCGAACAAAATGTTTGGGCAGCCATTTTAAAGACTTAGATAATAAAGCAAATAAAGTGCTGTTCTACCTTCGAACGAATTTCAAAATGTTCCTATTTTTTTGTTTTCTTTTTAGAGAGAGCTCAGTATTGTTAATTCTGTAATCTTATCGATTCAACATGTCATCATCATTGCTCTCTCTTTTTGTGTGTGTGTATGAATATGTGCGTGTGTTTGTGTGCATATGTGCATGTGTGTGAGTTTGTGCTGATTAATTCACCTGAAACCTATTAAAAATCACATACCCTTCACCTAAACCGAAGACTTCAGAATCCCGCCAGTCGTGAAGTTGTCAGGAGACCCGAGGAAGGATCAAAGAATGAAAGAAAAAAGAAATCCAGCACCGACCAGACACCACCTACTACCCGCGGGTTTATAAACCAGAATCTTTTACCAACCCCAGAAACATCTACATTTGAACAAATTAGGGAGACCAAAGAGAGATGAAATGAAAGACTAAAGAAAGGAAGGAAGGATAGATGAAGCAGAGTGAGATCCACAGACATAAGCCTCCACCGATTCAGCGAATAGAGGAAGAAGCAGATTGTGTTTGAATTTCGGTAGATGCTGGTGTGGTGGATCTGGCATGCATGAAAACCTCCACCAAAGAAGGGAGCTGTCGACAGGGCAAGCACAACCCCCCAGGGTTCCCCAGGCCGTGGCAGCACCAGGGTACAACCCCCGTTCCCCAAAATTTTCCAATGATCTGTTTAATCTGAGTAGGCTTTAGTTTTAATGATAATTAAAAAAAAAAAAAACTTTACAATATACTGTAAATAAGTATTTTGTACATACAATATTTGTATGAAGTTTCTGTTGTAAACAGGCTATAAGTATTGCTTTATTATCTAAGTCTTTAAAATGGCCGCCCAAACACTGTATACTGTATACTTTAATTTTGTATCATGAATTTCATTGAATTTCATAAAATTTCCATTCTAGTTCGCACAATTTAAATTAGAGTTGCAATTCTGCCTCCTGTTTGCCATCTCAATTCAAATTCAAGAATTTAATTGGAATTTAAGGGTCAATCTCAATTAATTTCATACAATCCTGATATACGTGTATACTCATTATGCAACATACATCTAATTAGAAATAATGGAAACATATTGTTTTCAGCAGCAAGTCATGTATGGCAGGTTGTTTGTGGCTTAAAATGTCATTCTATTTCCTACTAAATTGTTGTGATTTCATGTTGCACAATTCCGCAGAGCTGTTCCACACAGAAGTGTCAAATCAGGCATGAAGCTGCAACGGGACATCCGATTCTTTTGGTTTGCAACCTGCCAAAAGACAGGATGATGCTATTCAGTGGGTGCACTTTCAGTCACATCAAACACGTTCCTCTTTATCCTTCCTCATGCCTTCAGTCTTTTGTCATGACCCGCTCTTGTATTGAAAAGCGTTCTATCTTGGTGACAAGAATGTAACAGACGAACTTGAACTTCTCAAGAGGGATGTACACATGGCAATAAATCCTCTCTTGATGATTTGCTGACTTTCTGTTTTGCAAAACGCCTCCGCCATGCTGCTATACACAAATGTAAATCGAAACCACCGAAATGCCTCTGAGGCATACTTTCATGCCGTCTCCGAGGTTTGCTTGTACTTGCCAAGGAATACTTTTAATCAGTACACTCCTGTATGCTATTCATGACGCTATATTTTAAAGGTAAAGTAGCCAGAGGAATCACCATACTGTTCACTCATGCACATTATTGTGCAATGCGTTTCCAGCTACTTATGGAGTGTGTTCAAGCTTCACCTTTGGGGGATAACCAGATGTTCATTTCAATCATGTCTGCTTCAGTTGATCTGAGAGATGAGAGCTACACTATGCACTGTGTGTCCAGCTAATGAGAAACACAATTTCATGTCAATTCCGATGTCAAGATTGTATGTTGTCAACGTGTCAGTCTGAGACAAATCAATGGAACTTTTGCAACCAATGCAATTGTGGAGTTCTGTTCCTTTTAATTTTTTTTTATTTTTTTAATATTGCTTCAGATTGTTCTTGTTTTTAATATCCATGCAACATACAATTCAAATGTTAAATTTAACATGCTGATTCACAAATACGTCAGTCACGATTTTCTCAATGTTTACCTCAGGATTGTTCTTCAGAGCTGAAATGAAAGCTATGATCTCTTAAAGGTTTACAAAGATCTACAAATTCCCCAAATTGGACCGTTTTAAAGAGCGCTGATCTAAATCCAGTTGAGTATCCGTGAATGAATTTGCAACATACAGTTTGAACAAACTTCCCTTCAAACCCTTCAATCTTGAGACAGCTAGAGTTCGCTCACAAGGAGAGGACCAAAATACCTTTTGACAAGTGCAGAAGTCAAATTGAGAGCTACACAAATAATTTGTTTGCAGTGATTGGCTCAGAAGGTTGTGCTAAAATTTGATTTAGGTCCTATTATTTTTGTCGGAGATAATGTCATTTTCATGTGTTAATTTTCAGTAAGTCTTTATATATTTTTTATCATGTCATAGTACTTCAATAATAACGTTGAGTTTTTTGTTTAATTGAAGATTACCAACAATTTTGGCCTTATATGTATTTTAAGTCTTACATACACCATATAATATAATCCGTCTGTACAATCATAGATATATATATTTTTTTTTCAGTTGTTACAGACATAAACATGATTAAGTACTCTTTGAAGTGTTCTTAAGAGTGCACATAACCAACAGAAATTCTTCTTTAGAAAGTTTTTTTTTGAATGTGGTCCAATTTTAAGCGTTAAGAAACAAATCTGGAATAGTTGCTATTTATCTTGATAGCATACCGTCTCACTGTGTCTTTCTAATACATATATATATATATATATATATATATATATATATATATATATATATATATATATATATATATATATATATATATATATATATATATATCTATATATATATATATATATATATATATATAAATGTTTGCATCAAGCTATATATATATATATATATATATATATAAATGTTTGCATCAAGCTGCTTCCATTCCATGCTGGCAAACTTAACAAGGTCAATTCCAATGTCACCACGCTGCCTTAGTTCCACAATACACTTGATAAAAGTGGACCATAATCATGCTATCATCTGAGTCAGTTTCTTACATGTAAAACTCATCAACAGTTGTGGTGTATTCAAAACGACATTAAAACAGGTAGGGCTGGGTATTGCCAACAACCTCACAATACGATGCGTTTCGCGATACATATGTATCCCAATACATGTTCTTTAAGGCGATTCGTATCCCGACATTTTACATTGCTTTACATGTATTTTTATTATAAGAGCCATATGTATATCTAAATGATGTTTATTATGCTGGATGGCAAAAATGTTTTTGTTAGCAGCTCTTCTGGTTTGCCACCGAGTGGCATGCGTGGTCTAAATGCGGGTGCACAGACACAGTGGGAAACTTTAAAAATAGGCATTGGCATAAAAATATAATAGTATTAAAATTACAGCTCTAAAATGTGCTTATTTGAAATATTTGGAGAAATATATATATTTTTTCATTTAACAAATTGTATTTAGTTTTTAAACAAAATATAGGAAAATTGGTACATTAAGAAACATGTACCAAGTTAAGTTTAAATAAATAAATAAATAAATAAACAAATAACTGTTGATAGTCTTCCTTTGTTTTAATTTTTCTTAGCAAGACACAGTGTCCAATCACTGGGACACCTACACATGTACACTTTTTTTGGATTAAGTAGTAAACTGTCTGCAAGGCACCAGTGTCTCTTTTCTCCCCTCCCCCCATTCTGTCCTCCTGCTGCTGCTTTGCAATTAACTTCAGAGGCTGCTGCAGCACAGCCCTGCAAGGAACGAGTGGTTAACTGCCTACAGTATTTACAAATGAATGTGCAATATCGATTCTGACGCCTGTATCGTATCGATACGTGTATTGTAAAGAGGCCCGCAACAATATATTGACGTATCAATTTTTTGAACACACCCCTAAAAACAAGTGTAATCAGTCAAGATTAAAAACAATCTGAAACATCAACATTGTCAGCAACCAGGGTTCGACTGGCACACAAAAAAATCGACCCTGGCATTTGACTTCGGCCCACCGGTCCGGTCTGGCCCGGCCCAGCTCGACTGCTGCCTAACATGTAGTTCTGCCACTGATGTTTATTGATGATGTTTCAGTTTGCGATCTATATTTGAGCTGGATTTCCGGACTAGTCCCTCTAAATTGTGGACAATACTCTTAGGGTAAAATGTTATTTGTAGCTTAATAAACTAGTAATAGCAACTAATATTCCAAAAATATCCCCATTGGTTTTGCTGCAAATAATCATAAGCACATTCAGAAAATATTAATTTATGAATTTACTTATTATCTTGTTGCAAATCATATGAGCTGTGAAAATTTTCAACAAAAATAATCAATCATGAATCAGTGTTTTCATTTAGACGTGCTATCTACAGATCAAAGCGGATCTATATGCACCATTTATAAAACAACAATTTAAGTTCTAGACATATTTTAAACTTTCAACAAATTTCCACATCCATCTAGAAATATTGACTAACTCAACTGACTCATCATCATACCATATACATTTTACAGTGGTAACTAGTGATGGGAAAATGAAGCTTCATGAAGCACTTGTGATATTTTTTGACTCCTCTAGATGGCACTCTTGGTTGAAAGATGCAGTGGAAATGTAATCAATTTCCTTTGCACTAGCCTTTATATTTAAACCAAGAGCACCATCTAGGGGAGTCAAAAAATATCACAAGTGCTTCATGAAGCTTCATTTTCCCATCACTAGTGGTAACTACTTCGGAAGAGTGTCCATAAGAATACACAAAAAAAAAAACTTTTTTTTTAACTGAAGCTGATGATGGACATTTTGTAATATTCAGAGTCTTCAAATGCTTCTGCAATATTCATTTAAATCGAACTGCATTTTTTGTGCCAGAATTATAATTTTTTCTTTCCCAGTGCTAAGTGGGGGCTTGACCAATGAGCGGGTGGGCAGACATAATATTTGTTTTTCCTGATTTCAGTCACTTTAAAAGGATGTTCTCCTTCTTTACAATAAAAGAAGCTCTGATGCACATCATGAGCATGTTCGATATAAAAGTAGTTTTAACAGTATTTGGCCAAATTGGTAAGCACAAGTGACCACAAGGCAATGGCAAAAATATTGCACATGCACCAGACCATGCTCATGTGCCTGCCAGTGATGTGCAGTGAGCTCTAGGTTTGGTTAGGCAGGCCGTCGCAAATTGAGACAGACACACCAATTACAAATTTGTGTGTCGGCAGGCGAGTGTACAACGTATCCTAGGGTGACCAAATTTTAATTTCCCCCAAAAAAAGAGGACAATCAGCCTGACCTCGTGATACTTGATACTCAGATACAAGATGCCATAATTATTTAAACATATGGCTGCTCTGTATGGGTAGAAAAAGAAAAAAAAAAAAAACATTGCTCTCTTTTGAAGTCTTACATTTTTTGCTCCGCATTCTTCTTTTAATTTTTTACTTCGAGCACGGTTCGTACCCATCGCCTCCGGTGCGGCAGCTCAACACTTGCCACTCAGCTAAAGTTCTGGGCCGCCGTCAGCCAGTGCGCAGTCTGCCAGCCACAATAAACGTTGCAGTGCACTCTCACAACAAAAAACGGACAATTTCAAACCTGCCCGGACGCCCAGAAACAATGTAATAAAGTGAATATCTCCCTGTAAAACTGCTTAATTCCTCACAAAATCAAGCTAGCAATATCAATAGCAATGCCAAACATTATGAAAAGCGAAACAGACAGTTAATCGAAACACATTCACAAAGCCAATCTTTCCTTTTGCACCATTCTTTGTGAAAAGTACGAATAATTCTTTGTCCCTTACTTTGCTGAAGATCCGGTAGCTAAGGCATTTTTCCTCAACAAAAAAAGGCGTGAAAATAGTTTTATATTCTCCAAAGTGGCGTCATCTTACTGCTTTGCTGTGCACTAAATGTGTTTTGAATTCACGAATGCACTGTGCGAACGTACGTTCGCATAGGAATAATACAGCGACGTAAAAAGGCTGCGTAGCGATCTGCCTATTTACGTAAAGGACTTTTCTACTGGAAAACTGACTACGCATGCGCGAACACACATTGCTACGCGGACAGGGCTGGCAAACGCACAAAAGCGGTGTGCCTTCAGGAGGATAATTTTTGCAGTATTTTTTGCCTGCAGGCCAGACGAAGTAATGAGTCCTTTTTAATTGAGGTATGAAAATCATTCAATGTTGTCACTTTTAAACCTATAGGTAGTGTAGGCTTTCTGAAAGACAATAAATAATTAAAACAAATAGAAAAAGCCAAACGGTTTTAACTTTTATTTCAGCCTGGGGTAGGCAGTGCCTCCCTTGCCTACCCTGACCGCACGTCACTGGTGCCTGCCAATAGGGCCGTTTCTAGCTTCATGGGGGCCCTAGATGCTGTTTGGAGGTCTCTAGTTTGCCAAACTATAATGAAGAGATTCCTAACCCTTTAGATGGTCTCCTAAGATGCCACAATCTATTAAACTTTATGAGCAAAACAGTTAAACAGTTAAAATTAAGCATCTTAAGTTGACAGTCATCTTTACATCAATAAATAAAACCGCTTTTGAGTGTGTAGACAAATGATTGATTTAAATAACACAACAAAACAAACTCAATTTAAAAGTGCAACAAGGAAAACAGACTAACTTAAAATAGCTCCTTAGGTTATCAAGCAAATAGACCATGAGTAAATATTCCTTTATATTGGTGTGTATTAACAATCCATTACCTCAAGGAAGTCTTGGATTTATTTTTATTTTTTTTCCTGCAATTGACAGCCGCGAACTACATCCGACAATCAATGACTTGATAATTGTTGCCTTTAATTGTTGCCTTGACGAGTGTAGGCTGCTGAACTGCTTTGGGGTAATTGAGGCTATACTGTTTGACATCTGTCACCGAGTGACAGGAGCGCCTCAATATGCTTCTTTTTCTACCACTAGCATATAGAACGCAAAGCTTATGATAAAACAAAGAAACCTTATTGATGTGCATTAAAGGCATTCTAATTTTCAATCAAGTGGCAGTGTATTACTGAATCTCCAACTTGTGCTATTAGCTTTTGCTAAAGTGAGTGGGATTAAATAGTTTTATATGGAAGTTTCTCATTTGCTTATCATTTCACAAGATACAGCAATTAGTTTGGACTAGTTTGTAATTAAGTGACAAATAGTTAGCAAGTCACACGCATTCAATAATGGCCTGAAAATTAACTACACCCTAAAAAAAAAAAATTCAAATTGACCAATCTAGCTGGTAGTTATAGGTGTGAGTATCTAGAATGGTAGGTGTTTTCAACCAATATATATTGGTGATTGGGCCAACCGATACAAATTGGTCATTCTGACCAATCTGCGGGTCACAGGATTAGCGAAAATAAGCACCACTGATTGTCACACCGACTTAAGTGGAGTGAAATCTGTTCTCCACATTTCTCCTGAGGGAGCAGTGAGCAGCAGCAGGGGCCGCACTCGGGAATCATTTGGTGATAAAATTAATAAAAAATAAAAAAAGATAAATAAAATGAAACAAATAATCCAGTGGCCAGGAAAAAAAAGTCCAAATCAAAATACAGTATGTGGTTGGACAACTTCCTTTTAAGGAATACAGTAGGGCTGCAACTATAGAATATTTTAGTATTTAAATACTCGACTGAAAATTCTATGGAGTACTGAAGTACTCGGGTTAAATATATTTTTGCTTGGATAAAGAGTAATTTGACGTACTTAAAATTATGTTTGTAATCAACAGTTTACTTTTTAAAATTGTACACTTACATTATACGCCAGGGTAGTAGTGACTGAGCATTTATGAATTTGGAGCAGTTGACCAGTAGGCCTAATAAAGCAAATTAAATAGGGTATTTTGAAGGCCTTTTTCTTTTGCGTTACAGATTTTTTTTAAAAGAGAGAGAGAAAAAGAAGAAGCTTGTGATGAATGTAACTTGTGATGAATCTGCAGACACGAAACACATTAGCTACTGGAGTACTGCCCTACAGGCCACATCTTACATGACAGCCTTCACATTACGCTAAAATAACATATACATATGACAACCACAAATAAAGAATCCCCCGCACACTGACAAAACTTCACTAAACAAGTTTATTTGAGGGAAACAACGTGTTTTGCGTTGAGCGTCATCAGGTTCACCTCAAATTTTTGTTGTTTTCCTCAAATAAACTCATTGAGTGAAGTTCTGTTAGTGTGCAGGGGATTCTTTTTTCTGATTGTCAAGCACGAGCTCCGAGCTCCTGCTGCCCACCATCACCTGACCATTGGAGGCTGTGCATAAAAACCTCTCCATTGATTAACATATACACATATTCATGTATCGTGTTGTTCACTCCATTCATGGCGTAAGGTGAAAGTAGAAGTGGCAAAGGCCAAACAAGGGGCTTCCGATGACTTGTATGCTAGGTTGGATAGTAAGGAGGGAGAGACTGATCTATACAGGTTGGCAAGGCAAAAAGAAAGAGATGGGTAGTACGTGCAGCAGGTTAGGAGAATAAAGGATAGGGATGGAAGTGTGCTGACAGATGCCACTAGTGTGATGGGAAGATGGAAAGATTATCGACTATAAGGAGTACTTTAAAGTCTTAAATTTTCTTTAAAAAAATCGACAGTGCGCCTAATAGTGAGGTGCGCCTTGTGTGTGGAACAAGGTCCAAAATCTGACTGACTGTGTGAGACGACTTCCCGCACACATTGCTTATATACAAGAAAGGCGCACCTGACTGAGAACAGACATGAGAGCACGGAAGAGTCAACTTGGTGGCGAGTTCTCCAGCCCCTCCTCTCCCTCTCCCTCGCCCCCTGCTCCACCCCCCACCCTCACGTGTTCGCTCTGCCAATCGTGACTTGTTGTGTTCAAACTTATGCCATGGCGCTAAAGCATGCATGTTCAGTGAGCATGTGTCCTCTTTTTTTTAATTTGTTGCTTGTTTCAGAGCTTAAGAGCCACTTACAAGTTAATTGTTTGATTGACAGATCTCTCCAAAACAGAGCGGTCTGCTCGTGCAGGGAGTGAGGGAGATGGAACATACCAAATGCAAAGGGGTGTCCGGGCTAAACTACTACATACAGTAGTGTATTGTTTCCTTTTTTTCCTTTCTTTTTGAAACGCTTTATTGAACAAAGTACACTTATAGCAACAGATATCGCAAAAGTCACTTTAAAGCAGGTAAAATGAAAGGAAGGGTTTATAAACCTGTGGTGAGACCAGCGATGTTGTTTGGTCTGGAGACAGTGCCACTGAGGAAAAGACAGGAGGCAGAGCTGGAGGTGGCAGAGATGAAGATTCTGAGGTTCTCTTTGGGAGTGAACAGGATGGAGAGAATCAGGAATAAGTACATCAGAGGGACAGCACATGTTAGAGGCATTGGAGTTAAAGTCAGAGAGGCCAGACTGAGATGGTTTGGACATGTCCAGATGAGAGATTGAGTATATTGGCAGAAGGATGCTGAGTTTCCAAATACCAGGCAGGAGGTCTAGAGGAAGACCAAAGAGGAGGTTTATGGATGTAGTTAAAGAGGACATGAAGGTAGTTGGTGTGAGAGCAGAGAATGCAGAGGACAGGGTTAGATGGAGGCAACTGATTCGCTGTGACGACCCCTGAAGGGAAAAGCCGAATGGAAAAGAAGAAGATCTAACTAGACCAACTTTGTATTGTAACCAATTTCATTGGTTGTTTGGCTAACCAAAAAAATTGGTATGCCCGTAACCACCCGGAATGGTCAATGTCTGACCAATATATTGGTTAATCAAGCCAATATGAGCTTAATCTACCAGAGTGGTAGTTTTTTAGTGTAATACCTATATGCAGTATTTGATTTGATGGGCTCCTTGCCATATCAGCAAGAATTGCATTGCAGATTTTAGAGTAGCTACATGTTATTTTTTTATTTGCAAATCAATTATTAGCTTAATGTTATTGGTGGAGATCTTCTCTAGCATGCCACAGCCTTTCATGTGAAAACCTCTCAAATATGTTCATTCAGCACGTGCCCACCTTTCTTGGCATACTTTTATACAAGTGACTGTGATTCATTTTGTTCACACGTGAGTCATTCACTGCTTGGGTGAACCGCTGCTCTCCCGGCAGTTTTGGTCTTGGCTGGTTTTGAGTATAATTCAAAATAATTGTCTTGAGTACTGCCACAAGACAGAGCCCCTGCTCCCCCCAGGTAATACTACGTGTACAGCAGCAAACATTTCAGGTTGCTATGTTGAGAATGTGAGTGTCTTGTCTAAAAATATGCTATAAACTGGTGTGAAGAACCCCTTTTTATCCTGTAAAATTATTTGTAGGAACTCACCTTCTAATTGTCCAAAGAGTGATTCATTAACTTGACTTACAATTTACATCCATTCTATCCATTCTAAATATGGGAGACCATGTTATGAGCGACTTGACAGAATACTTAACAACTGTACAGTGTACTAGCCTCACAAAACCTTTCTGCTATCCAGGTAGTTAGACACCTCCACACAATAAGTCTCAGATGACAGGATGGGTTCAGACCCTTTCTTTATATGACAGGTGTTTAACTACCTGGATAGCAGAAAGGTTCTGTGAGGCCAGTACAGTGAAAAGCGAATGCCTTTTATGGACTTTAGCATCAGACACAACTCGACAACAACGTTGTCGTTCGTTCTATGACTCCTTTTTCACTTGAGCATACTGTCTTCTCGCGCCGAGTCGCTCTCTTTCTTAAAGGGGCAGCAACTTCATAAAGATAAAGGAATTGGGCCAAAAAATACGTCTTAACTTTCTTACAACATGCTATTAATTACCACAAAATAATAAGAACAAGGCCAAAACGCAAATAATAATAACAGGATACCACATAATATAAAAAACACCCGCGATTAGCAGTACCATCTCGGAAATTGGTCTATAATAGTTCTTAACAGTCCGTTGGGAGGCAACTCTAACTTCGGCCTTCCTTATGATTCCATCTTCACTGGGAACAGTCTTGACTATTACGCCCATTGGCCACTCATTTCTTCTTGTCTGTTTATCCTTGAGGAGACCAACATCTCCTTCCCTGATGTTAGTAGTTTCGTGGTGCCATTTCTGTCGAGACTGAAGGCCACTCAAGTACTTCTTACGCCATCTGCTCCAGAAGTTGTCTGCAAGGTACTGAACGCGCTTCCAGTGGCTTTTCAGCATATGCTTCTGAGTGACGTCACAGATTACAGGTTATGCGTGCGTTTTTTGTGTCAGCAGCATCGCAGGTGACAAGATGTGAGGATTTTCTGGGTCTGATGATACTGGCAACAAAGGACATGCATTTATGATGGCCATTACTTGGCAAGGAAAGTGGTCAGGATTTCATGGGTAAGTTGAACATGACCAGCTCGCATCAGCATGATGTCAAGTATCCTGCGAGCCACACCAATCATTCGTTCCCATACTCCTCCCATATGGGATTAATGTGGTGGGTTGAAGATCCACTTGCACTTCTGGCTATGAAGGTAATTTTGTACCTTTTCTTCTTCTGACACATTTGTTGTCATTTCTTTATGGGCACCTATGAAATTAGTGCCACAATCTGACCGTAACTGCTTTGCAGACCCCCGGAGAGCAAAGAAGCGCCTCAAGTGCATTGATGAAAACTTGAGGAGCTTATTTCCTCCACGACCTCAATATGAACAGCCCTTGTGCATAAACATCTGAAGAGTATTGCCCATCTTTTAATCGTCGTACTTGTTCGTCTTGCCGATACCTCCCATGGGCCAAACATGTCAAACATAGGTGAAGGGGGGCTCCACTTTGAGTCTGTCAGCGGGCAAGTCGGGCAGCTTTCCTTGCCAATGCATCGCTCCTACAAGCCACAAGCCAAACTAAGAGGGTTGACCTTTATGAGAGGACTAGTTTTAGAGAGATTCCGTTTCTCAGAGTTGCATCATATTTCATCTGCATATGTTTTGAGCTGCACATTTCTAATGCTTACAGACTCTGCTTGTTCTAACAGTTTAGGGGTGATTGCAGTTTTACAGATATGCCATCCACGCCACTTTGTGTTGGTTGTGAGCTGAGAAAAGCTCCGTGCAATATGAAAAAGGTGCGACACAGCTCTGGTAAGAGACTTGTGGAGAAACGATCCCAACAATCTGAACTTAGTGCAGCTTTAGTGATGCACCTCTGCGTCATTGTCAGGGTTCAGCAAGTCGAATCCTTGTTACTCCGACTGGATCTCTGGACAACGATGAAGGAAGGATGGCCCCGTGAACCACGATGTATTTTGTAGCGAAACAGCTGGGACTGAACGTGAGCCGTGATCAGCAGTATTCTGGTTGGTTGCAACAAAATGCCATTGCTCTGGAGTGTTCGATTCTCGACACGGTTGTTTACATAAACATAAAACAACATGCGATTAATTAACGCAAATAATAATAGGGCCAAAACATACAGAGAGGGCCTCAATTCCAATTTGTAAGCTATTAAAATTGGATTTAATTCATCAATAGATTGTGTACACACCCTTTGACATTTTCTATCCACAGCGTATAATGCCCGAATCTTGAAATACAAAATCCAATATGAATTAGAGGCAGGAGCTGATGGCAGAAAATCTATCTGCCAAACCATCTCTGCCACCCTGCTTTGGAGCCTCAGTCATATTTTTGTATAAGGCTTTGGAACTTCTTATATATTCATGGGTGAGATGAATATGATCGTGGTGGGAAAATTTCTAAGACAGTTGAAAACATCTTTTGCATGTTAATGCCATATTTCAAAAGACAGATTTAGAAAGAGAGGATTTCACCCTGTATGTTCTGTCAGGTATTACAGTTGTTTTTGTTTGTTTGGTCCCATTATACAATAAGGGCTTCAAGTGATTGTGATTATTAGTGATGGGAAAATGAAGCTTCATGAAGCACTTGTGATATTTTTTGACTCCCCTAGATGGTGCTCTTGGTTTAAATATAAAGGCTAGTGCAAAGGAAATTGATTACATTTCCACTGCATCTTTCAACCAAGAGTGCCATCTAGAGGAGTCAAAAAATATCACAAGTGCTTCATGAAGCTTCATTTTCCCATCACTAGTGATTATGGATCACACCCATTTTGAGTCTCACCTGTGGCTGAGGTTTAATTTGGCCAAAGCTGTTAAGAGCTGCTGTCTAAGGAATTCTAAAGTGTTTTATTGCATGGACTTTTTTTTTCTGAGAATAAAACTTAATATCAATTCTAAACGTCAGGAACTATAAAACAGAGCTTGTAGCATGTAAATAAACTTTATTGTTTTCAATAATATCCCTCAATTCCACCAACTCGCTTTCCATTGAGGAAGCAGTGTCTGGGGACTTTGAGATGGGTATCTCTGAGGTTGAAGTCACTTGAAGTGGTGAACAAGCTCCTCGGTGGAAAGGCCCCGGGGTGCATGAGATCAGCCCGGAGTTCGTAAAGGATCTGGATATCGTGGGGCTGTCCTGGTTGACACGCCTCTACATAGCGTGGACATCGGGGACGGTGCCTCTGGATCAGCACACAGAAGTAGAGGTCCCTCTTTTGAAGAAGGTGGGCCTGACGGTGTGTTCCAACCGTGCTTTGGGAGTATGGGGTATTTAACCGCCTGATACAGGCTGTTTGATCCCGGTACGACCAATGTCAGAGTTTGACATGATGGATGGATATTTCCAGTTATTTATGCTGAAAATATTAAACATTGGGTAAGTTCTCATGATTAAAAATCTGCCTTTTTGTAATATTAGTGCTCAAGGACAGACCGGCCCTCACCCTGTAAATGTAGGACTTTTTTGGATAGCTTTTCCCAGTTTTACCAAACAAATGTCATTATTGGATCCAATAAGTCTTTGTCATCCTAATGCAGAGTTAATCTTTAGTTCCAAGATCTCTTTTTTTAAAAGTCTATTTCTCGTTTTAATTAATTTCTTTCATTCACTGCGGTGTCCAGGGAAGCAGGTTCTGCAGCAATAAACATAATCATGAGTCAGTTCAATATTGCGGGGAAATCCATGGTAGCTTAAAACTGTTGATTTTGCTTGACAGTGTGCACAATGGAACACAACAATGTTGACACTATGAGACTATGAATACACGGTTGCCAAATTGCGCAAAACCATAAAGGGATAAACCGTATTCCTTCATGTACACTTATGTGTGATTAACATGTTATTTATCTACATGAGCACATCTGTTGTATTGAGATAACGTCTCTCTGGGCTTCTCTCCTCGCCTTTGTCCTTATCTGACGATCATTCATTATTTCAATCAAATGCTATTTCTGGAAATACATCCAACACAAAGTTTTTAACAACCCACAGTGATGTTAGATAACCATGAACTGTTAGTCTAGGCCAAATAATGGTTCCAAATATCTGCGAGTGATATGTTAAGTCCCATGCTGTTGTATTGTTCACAGTATATCATCACTCATAGAGTCTTGTCCAATCACATTGCTTGAACTAATTGTTGAATAAACAGAAACTGCGTAGCTATTTAAATCATTGAAATCTATAGACGCCTTGTCTGCCCCCTCCTCCGATACGTCGAAGCAGTCATTACGGTCCAATTAAGCAGTAAAAGCCTGTGTGACAAGGATGTGATTTCTGAATAAATAGTATTCACATTCACATTTATTTGTATTTGTTTTTGTATTCAATGATTTATCATTACTGATGTAGCATACTTATAGTAGCAATCAGGGAGAGGAAATGAAAAACTATTAAAAAAAATTAAATGTTGACACTGAACTCTCAATTTAGAGGATGATGTGCATGACAAATATATACAATGTTACATGTCTGTACAATGAACATCTGCATTCGTGCAAAAGTTCTTTGGTATAAAATGGATATTTTTTTACGTATTTGAATCGCATACTTATAGAATCGCTCTAACTGATGTGACTTGGAATTTGTTTTGATCAAGTTGTTGCTTTAGTAAAAGTGTTAAAACTGTCACAACGACCGTGCTAAATGACAAATGAGCTCCATATTGATAAATCACATGATCAATCTCCGCACCTCCCACAGCTGTCACTAGGGCTGAGCGGATTAAAGGAGTGGAGCATGTCAAACAGCATGTCGTAATGGGTCACAGCACATGTGAAAAGGTGACCACAAATTTTCACTTGGAATGATTTCAATCCAAATGACAAAAAAGTATCCACGTAAACCAAAGGATACTGATCTATTATATATGTATCTTCCATACAGAACGTGAGCTCTGGCCTTCTGGTAGGTGATAAAGAGTGTGCACTTCAAACTACTTTAAAAACTAATATGTTTCTCCCTCTATTAGACTTTCAAATGGTGCATTTGAAATGCAGCAACTCTGCAATGATGTTATCGTTTTTAAATGGCACAGTTGAATGTGTGTGTTTTTTGTTTTTGTTTTTTAGATAATTTGAAGACTTTTTTGTACCCGAAACACTATTTTTATATTGAACTGATGTCACCAATGTCTTACAAATGCAATTATGCCATCTAGTGGCAGAAAAAGGACCTCAACACAAATCAATATCAACCTTTTTGCAATTTTTCACTAGTAAACACCTTTCTGATATTTCTCCACTATCTTTTTGCGCAACATTAGAGGAATTGGTGATTTTCTACTCATCTTCGCTTCTAAGAGACACTGCCACTCCGAGAAGCTCTTTATATATTCCAATCAAGTTGCCAATGGACCTCATTAGTGGTAACTGGTCTTCCAGCTGTTTTTTTTTTTTGTGTGCAATTGACTTTTCCAGCCTCTTAATGCTACCTGTCCCAACTTTTTTTTTAGATTTGTTGGCACCATAAAATTTACAATCAACATATTTTTCCCTTAAAATGATACATTTTCTCATTTTAAACTTTTGACCTGTCATCTATGTTCTATCTGAACAAAATATTGAAATTTGGCACTTCCACATAATTGCATTCAGTTTTTATTCACAATTTGTAGTGTCCCAGCTTTTGGGGAATTGTGTTTGTGTATGTGTATGTGTGTGTATATATATATATATATATAAAGAAGGAAAGTAAGAAAATCCTCTGTCTGTGTTGTTCTAGTGTGCTTTTCTCCAAAGTCCAAATGACAGATAGTAACGTCTACCTCGCTGTGACCCGCTAATCCATCACAAGGAAGCAGACCACACAAAGTGAAATCTAATATCTCAGTTGCACAAAAACTTTGCAACTTGCAGGCGGTGCTTGCGGCTAGGCTTTAAAGATGATCAAATCAAGTTGCCACGGCGACTACGCCCTTCTCCACTGCTTGGAACCCACATCAGCGCTTCCAGCTAGATTTTAAAGTGTAGGCTGGACATGGGTCGAGGCTTGCAATCTTCTACTTCCTCCAGCCTACCACCACAGAGTCTACTGAAGAGTCAGTAGTATACATACACATACTGTATTTGAGTCTGTCATGGCAGAGCATATTATCCTGCATTGTACTTTCTATGATCCCACCGTTTACTTAAATATCATTATATCTTCATATTTATGATGATTTTGAATTCACGATGATGATCTGATCACACATGCAGGCCCACAAGAAGAGATGTCGAGTAAAAGTGACACGCAAACAGTGCTCTTCAACTGCTTGTTAGTGAGGGTGCCTTGCTCAAGGGCACCTAATTTACAGTAGCCAGTAAGCTAGCACCTTCAACAACTAGTTTTTTAGTTTTTAATTTTTAAATTCTTGTCCATAGCTGGACTCAAGCCATGGCCGAAAGCCTGATAAACAGGAAGGAATTTAAGAGAGTTGCGTGTCCAATTCCCAACAGATCATCTGTAGAAAGGAGACGTTGGCAAAATCGCTAGTGTGTCATTTGGCTGAATTTGGTGTCATTTGTTTAACATTTTCTAGCTCTTACCAGAGAACAAACTGGGGCTGTTTGTGATATTCTTTAATATTGCAAGCGCAAGTGTGAAAACTGAGGGTGTCAAACAGAGGTGTTATTTTTTCCTGTGACTGTGTGAGTCATTCTCTTTAGCATTTTAACACTATGCGCCCTGTCTGTGGATGCAGGATCAGTCAGCTGTTGGCGAGAGATCATAGTTTGTAGCACCTACATTTGTAGTAATCATGCACAAGTTTTACCATACTGTATTTTTATTTGTTATCTTCTTAACTAAAAATATCTGAGGAAACGCATAGACTGCAGTCTGCAGCCACCTAAATTAAGGGTCTCAAACTGGTGGCCCTGGGGCGTTATGCGTTTTGTGTGTTGTGAAGGGTAGCATAGCTCAGATTCATGACAGCTTTCGGCAAAACATAATTCTGAAGTGATACCAAGTGGAAGAAAACGATATCCTGTCACCCAGTCCGAATCATGTCTTTTTCAAAACCTGTTAGAAAGGTTAGTGACAAGAACAGACAATTTCAAGAAACACAGAAGACAATGAAATCATACAACATTACTCAACTAGACATGCTGAGGAGTATGCAAAAGACCAGGGAGAGAGAGAGGACCGGGTCACCAATCCTGTTCATGTTATGAATAAGCACTGTCAATAAAGATTGAAAAGATTAGATTAGTTAGTTTTTTTTTTAAATACTTGAACCCTATTTTTGTGGAATACAGTTGACCCCCGCATACTCAAAGTTTGGCACCCGTGGATTAGTATATTTTTAATATATATACAGTATATATATTGGCTGGCATAAGAAAATGGTTGGATATATATAATTTTTCCCCCCAGAATTTACCCCACTTTTTCATGGAAAATGTTGTTTTTTAAAGAATTGTTCAGCTTTGTAAGGAACAAAATGTTGTTTTCCTGCAATGCATTTCAATGGGTGTCAATTATGCAAATTCGCACACCGGCCAGTCCCTAAGCCCCGTGAATAGTGGGGTTCGACTGTACTTGATGTGGCCCAAACACACTCAGATTCTATTCCATTTACGTTGGCTTTGAGACCCCTTTCCTAAATGTAAGCTGTTTATTAAATGTTGTTGCTTGCCATGCATTTGTAAACTTACATGGCTGAGTACAATCTCACAAGAATTTTACAAAATATGTACAATTTAGCATTGAAGATATGCTACAAAAAGCAGCACTATAACTCCGCAAACTACATTACGACTCAGTTCAGACAATGTTGAGGGATTAGCTGTGTGTTTATTTTGCTTTTTCTTTGGCTTTGGAGAAGAATTTACATTGATAAATACACTCGTACTTAGACTCGTTGTCAACGTAGTGTTGACGGTTACCAAATAATTTTGGTGTCAAGCCAGCCGGGGATGATTCGACATTAGAGCCGGGAATCGACTACCGGTAGCCACAGGCTATCAAGAAAAAGCACCAAATAAGGATCATAAAAAAGGGAGCTGACTGAGTAGCTGCTGATTGGCTAGGCAGTCAACCACTACATGCATTTGTGGGGTGTTACTCAGTGGCGTCTCTGGCATGAAAAGTTGAGTGGGGCACAACAGTGGCCACTTTACATCCACAAGCAGCAAAGCCTTACACAATAAATTCGAATTCAATTCAAGATCACAATCCGCTGGAAAAGCGCTATATAAATGAAGTAGCCTACCATTTATTCATAGCCTTACAAATTAACGCTATGAATAAAACCTTCGTATGGTCAAAATAAAAATGCTACTCACCAACGCTGTTCATTCAGGTCACTTTCATTCAGCTTAACTTTATTTCCAATTGACCAGATTTTATTTGCTGCTTCAAATTCAGCGCATGGAAATGTTTTTCTGAAAAGTGTCCTGACCACAATCTGTGCTGTTACAAGGTGGTCACTCTTACAAAATCTCGTTTTTTTCCCCCTGTTTCTTCAGCGCTGCTGCTCTCTCTTGAGCGATGACGTCATCAACGAATCGACTTCATTCATATTGTTGGTTTGCTATTAGGTTTTGCTCCCGATGAAAACCAATCTAGCTTATTGCTGTATAGTGCGGCTGCCATCCGCCAAAACTGAGCGTGTGTTGATTGGGTCTTGACGTCACGTGACATCAGTCCTGTATTTTAATTGGACGTTGGGCCCAGTTAATGTGGCCCCATGGCTGTCTATTGAGAGCAACTTGGGACATGTGTATGGAGGTAAATATGGTGCAAAACTAACTTGTAAAAAAAAATTTACCTGTAGAAAAAAGTCTAAAATTGTATCTGTAAAAGTCGTGATTTGTACCTGTAAAAAAAAAAATTTACCTGTAAAAAAAAATGTGTATGTGTAAAACAAATTTGTATCTGTAAAAACAAATTTGTACCTGTAAAAGTCATGATTTGTACCTGTACAAAATTTTTTTTGTATCTGTACAAAAAGTGTAAATTTGTATCTGTAAAAGTTGTGATTTGTACCTGTAGAAATGACAACTTGTACTCAAAGAAGTCGCCACTAGGAGTCACAAGTGTTTTTTCTGCTGCTGTCCAGTGACATGAGTTTTGCACCAAATATCTCGCTACAAAAGGTGCAAAACTGATTCGTACTTGTAGAGCGCTGTGATTTGTACTCGTGGAAGAAGAGGGCGGGCTCTGGAAGATTTGGGCGGGCTAAAGCTCAACCTCATTGGTTGAGCGAACGACAGTGGGTTGAACTCAAATGACGCCCATGCACAAGTCCACAATTCCGAATAAACAGAGTAGCCACACTAGTTTACGAGTCATTTTGGAAGAAGAGGACGTCCCAGGCGTGAAAAATTAAAACATGGTTCAATATACAAACACCGTGTGGAACAGCTTAAACGTTGGTTGACATGCAGAGCACTCCAAGTGGGCAGAAAGAAAGAAGTTTTAGTATGAAGGTAAGATTTATTGTACGAACATAGCTCATAATCCGATGCTAGCTAGCTAGCTCATCTCATGTTGTTGTCACGAAAACTGAACACATTGAAGTCACAATTTTTATTTCAAGATTTGAAGCCTACCAATGTAAACATACGATCAATAGCTTGTACCTGTAAAAAAAATAATAATCTAAAAAAAATACCTCATAAACTGCTGCTTAGATGTGAAAATTACTATAGAGCTACAGAACCCTATTGAATGTTTTACAAGATAACCTAAGCCTATAACCAAAAGTGGACAGTACTCAGCTACTTGTATTTGACTAACATTATATTCAACGTTTTTAACTCGGTCAAATGTTAGTTTATTTATTTTTAATTAAATGAGAATCTCATAAGTTTCAAAATCTTGCTGAAAAGGTGGAGACAACTGCTGCAGACACTGCTGAAGCATCAGTGAAAAGGATGACCCACTCCATCAGCAAACAGCCAAGAGACAGGAGATGACACCTGGGGGGTATTAAATCAA
>NW_028233610.1:5000-22500 GCF_054856555.1 Leptonotus elevatus | reverse complement strand
AATTTCCAAGTTTGGCTGACTTAGAAAAAATTCGAGAACCAGGATGAGGAGGGGGAAAATGTGGCCAGTCAGGCCGACCCGAAGTGCCTCTTAGGCGGATAGGGGTTGGGCGAAACTCCCTTGAAAGTGGCACTCTGAAAAAATTTCCAAGTTTGGCTGACTTAGAAAAAATTCGAGAACCAGGATGAGGAGGGGGAAAATGTGGCCAGTCAGGCCGACCTGAAGTGCCTCTTAGGCGGATAGGGGTTGGGCGAAACTCCCTTGAAAGTGGCACTCTGAAAAAATTTCCAAGTTTGGCTGACTTAGAAAAAATTCGAGAACCAGGATGAGGAGGGGGAAAATGTGGCCAGTCAGGCCGACCCGAAGTGCCTCTTAGGCGGATAGGGGTTGGGCGAAACTCCCTTGAAAGTGGCACTCTGAAAAAATTTCCAAGTTTGGCTGACTTAGAAAAAATTCGAGAACCAGGATGAGGAGGGGGAAAATGTGGCCAGTCAGGCCGACCTGAAGTGCCTCTTAGGCGGATAGGGGTTGGGCGAAACTCCCTTGAAAGTGGCACTCTGAAAAAATTTCCAAGTTTGGCTGACTTAGAAAAAATTCGAGAACCAGGATGAGGAGGGGGAAAATGTGGCCAGTCAGGCCGACCTGAAGTGCCTCTTAGGCGGATAAGGGTTGGGCGAAACTCCCTTGAAAGTGGCACTCTGAAAAAATTTCCAAGTTTGGCTGACTTAGAAAAAATTCGAGAACCAGGATGAGGAGGGGGAAAATGTGGCCAGTCAGGCCGACCTGAAGTGCCTCTTAGGCGGATAAGGGTTGGGCGAAACTCCCTTGAAAGTGGCACTCTGAAAAAATTTCCAAGTTTGGCTGACTTAGAAAAAATTCGAGAACCAGGATGAGGAGGGGGAAAATGTGGCCAGTCAGGCCGACCCGAAGTGCCTCTTAGGCGGATAGGGGTTGGGCGAAACTCCCTTGAAAGTGGCACTCTGAAAAAATTTCCAAGTTTGGCTGACTTAGAAAAAATTCGAGAACCAGGATGAGGAGGGGGAAAATGTGGCCAGTCAGGCCGACCTGAAGTGCCTCTTAGGCGGATAGGGGTTGGGCGAAACTCCCTTGAAAGTGGCACTCTGAAAAAATTTCCAAGTTTGGCTGACTTAGAAAAAATTCGAGAACCAGGATGAGGAGGGGGAAAATGTGGCCAGTCAGGCCGACCTGAAGTGCCTCTTAGGCGGATAGGGGTTGGGCGAAACTCCCTTGAAAGTGGCACTCTGAAAATATTTCCAAGTTGGGCTGACTTAGAAAAAATTCGAGAACCAGGCTGAGGAGGGGACCATCTGGCAAGGGAGTCCGACCTAAAGTGCATCTAAAGCGGATATGGGTTGGTCGAGCCTCCCTTGATTTGCCCTGGAGCTCCCACGTCTTAAAAAGGTCTCTCCTATAATTGTACACCAACCATTTTGAGGTTTGGGTGCAAACCTCTCGAATGGGGGGACTCGGTCCCCTATCTACAGCGCCCCTAATGACGACAGGTGGTACTGCGCCCCTGGTAGCCCGGCCATTGAAAATGAATGGGCCCATTCATTTCAATGGGGAATTTCGACCCCTGGTTGCCCGCCATTCATTTCAATGGGGAATTTCGACCCCTGGTCGCCCGCCATTCATTTCAATGGGGACTTTCGACCCCTGGTTGCCCGCCATTCATTTCAATGGGGGATTTCGACCCCTGGTCGCCCGCCATTCATTTCAATGGGGGATTTCGACCCCTGGTAGCCCGCCATTCATTTCAATGGGGGACTTGGACCCCTGGTAGCCCGCCATTCATTTCAATGGGGGACTTGGACCCCTGGTAGCCCGCCATTCATTTCAATGGGGGATTTCGACCCCTGGTCGCCCGCCATTCATTTCAATGGGGGATTTCGACCCCTGGTAGCCCGCCATTCATTTCAATGGGGGACTTCGACCCCTGGTTGCCCGCCATTCATTTCAATGGGGGATTTCGACCCCTGGTCGCCCGCCATTCATTTCAATGGGGGATTTCGACCCCTGGTAGCCCGCCATTCATTTCAATGGGGGATTTCGACCCCTGGTCGCCCGCCATTCATTTCAATGGGGACTTTCGACCCCTGGTTGCCCGCCATTCATTTCAATGGGGGATTTCGACCCCTGGTCGCCCGCCATTCATTTCAATGGGGGATTTCGACCCCTGGTCGCCCGCCATTCATTTCAATGGGGGACTTCGACCCCTGGTTGCCCGCCATTCATTTCAATGGGGGATTTCGACCCCTGGTTGCCCGGCATTCGTTCCTATGTGGCGGGGGATTTCAACCCCAGGTCGCCCTCGTGTGGTTCTTTTTGGCGCAGCTGACGGGCTCCGCTGCTCATGGAGGTTTGCTAGTGGAGGATAACCCCCTGCCTGGGCAACTCGAACGCCCGGCATTCGTTCCTATGTGGCGGGGGATTTCAACCCCAGGTCGCCCTCGTGTGGTTCTTTTTGGCGCAGCTGACGGGCTCCGCTGCTCATGGAGGTTTGCTAGTGGAGGATAACCCCCTGCCTGGGCAACTCGAACGCCCGGCTCCCCCCCGGTCCGCTGGAGCTCCTCCGACGGCCAGCAACAAGCCCCGAAGACGGGCGCGCTCCCCCCGGTCCGCTGGAGCTCCTCCGACGGCCAGCAACAAGCCCCGAAGACGGGCGCGCTCCCCGCGGTCCGCTGGAGCTCCTCCGACGGCCAGCAACAAGCCCCGACGACGGGCGCGCTCCCCGCGGTCCGCTGGAGCTCCGCCGACGGCCAGCAACAAGCCCCGAAGACGGGCGCGCTCCCCGCGGTCCGCTGGAGCTCCGCCGACGGCCAGCAACAAGCCCCGAAGACGGGCGCGCTCCCCGCGGTCCGCTGGAGCTCCGCCGACGGCCAGCAACAAGCCCCGAAGACGGGCGCGCTCCCCGCGGTCCGCTGGAGCTCCTCCGACGGCCAGCAACAAGCCCCGAAGACGGGCGCGCTCCCCGCGGTCCGCTGGAGCTCCGCCGACGGCCAGCAACAAGCCCCGAAGACGGGCGCGCTCCCCGCGGTCCGCTGGAGCTCCGCCGACGGCCAGCAACAAGCCCCGAAGACGGGCGCGCTCCCCGCGGTCCGCTGGAGCTCCGCCGACGGCCAGCAACAAGCCCCGAAGACGGGCGCGCTCCCCGCGGTCCGCTGGAGCTCCGCCGACGGCCAGCAACAAGCCCCGAAGACGGGCGCGCTCCCCGCGGTCCGCTGGAGCTCCTCCGACGGCCAGCAACAAGCCCCGAAGACGGGCGCGCTCCCCGCGGTCCGCTGGAGCTCCGCCGACGGCCAGCAACAAGCCCCGAAGACGGGCGCGCTCCCCGCGGTCCGCTGGAGCTCCGCCGACGGCCAGCAACAAGCCCCGAAGACGGGCGCGCTCCCCGCGGTCCGCTGGAGCTCCGCCGACGGCCAGCAACAAGCCCCGAAGACGGGCGCGCTCCCCGCGGTCCGCTGGAGCTCCGCCGACGGCCAGCAACAAGCCCCGAAGACGGGCGCGCTCCCCGCGGTCCGCTGGAGCTCCTCCGACGGCCAGCAACAAGCCCCGAAGACGGGCGCGCTCCCCGCGGTCCGCTGGAGCTCCGCCGACGGCCAGCAACAAGCCCCGAAGACGGGCGCGCTCCCCGCGGTCCGCTGGAGCTCCGCCGACGGCCAGCAACAAGCCCCGAAGACGGGCGCGCTCCCCGCGGTCCGCTGGAGCTCCGCCGACGGCCAGCAACAAGCCCCGAAGACGGGCGCGCTCCCCGCGGTCCGCTGGAGCTCCGCCGACGGCCAGCAACAAGCCCCGAAGACGGGCGCGCTCCCCGCGGTCCGCTGGAGCTCCTCCGACGGCCAGCAACAAGCCCCGAAGACGGGCGCGCTCCCCGCGGTCCGCTGGAGCTCCGCCGACGGCCAGCAACAAGCCCCGAAGACGGGCGCGCTCCCCGCGGTCCGCTGGAGCTCCGCCGACGGCCAGCAACAAGCCCCGAAGACGGGCGCGCTCCCCGCGGTCCGCTGGAGCTCCGCCGACGGCCAGCAACAAGCCCCGAAGACGGGCGCGCTCCCCGCGGTCCGCTGGAGCTCCTCCGACGGCCAGCAACAAGCCCCGAAGACGGGCGCGCTCCCCGCCGCCCCCCTCCTCCTTCCGCCGAAGCGGCCGGGTGGGAGGGAGGGACAGAGGAACGCGGCCCGCCGCCCGCCGAACCCGCGTGGGTTTTGGGTCTGATAAATGCGCGCGTCCCCGGGGGTCGGCGCTCGTTTGCATGTATTAGCTCTAGAATTGCCACAGTTATCCAAGTAACGGCGGAGCGATCAAAGGAACCATAACTGATTTAATGAGCCATTCGCAGTTTCACTGTACGGGCCGTGTGTACTTAGACTTGCATGGCTTAATCTTTGAGACAAGCATATGCTACTGGCAGGATCAACCAGGTAGCCTCTGGCGCGGCCGCAGGCGGCGGGCGGGCGGCGCGAGGAGCGAGACCTTCGCCGCCGACGGGCGGTTCGGGTCGCGTCGCGGGCGCCGCCACCGCCGCCTGCCGGCCGGCTGGGGCGGACGGTGCCTTTTCGGGGGGGGGGTTGCGCTATTGGAAGAACGATCGGGACGAGCAGATCGAGATCGCGGTAGAGGCCCACGCCGCGGTGGCATTGGGGCACGCACGCACGCACGCCTACTGGCCTCCCTCTCGAACCTCCGCGCGGCGCGCCAGGTGCTTCGGCCTCGCCATTTGTTTGAAGGGCATGAGAAACATAGTGCTTCCGGAGGCACCGCCGCCGCCTCCGGGCGCCAACCTCCCCCAGACTGGGCTCGCGCCTGTCGGGCGGGGGAGGGAGGGCCGGCGGGGCGCCGGGCTCCGTCGTAGGACGGCCGGGTGATGGCTTCGTAACCCCCCCGCCCCGGTTAAAGGGAGGGGGGGCGTACGTCGCCGGTTCGGGGGGCGTCTCGGCCTCGCTTCCAATCGGGCGCGCCGGGGCTGTGCGAGCGCCGGGCCGTCAAAGGCCGGCGTTCGCGGTGGCCGGGGCGCTGTAAGGCGACCCGCGAGCCGGAGGAGCCGCCCGCCCGAACACCGGCGCGAGGCCGGCCGGCGGGGGCCCTCCGAAGGCGGGTCTTGGATGCCGTTCGTACGTGGGAGAAGGTGCGGCGTGTCGCGGGCGACGGCCTGCTGCCGAGGCTCCGGAGGCTCCGGAGGCTCCGGGGGCGGCGCTCTGAAAATATCCGGAAGATCGGCCGACTTGGAAAAAAATTTGAGAACCGGGGCTGAGGAGGGGGAAAATCTGGCCAGGGAGGCCGACCCGAAGTGCCTCTAAGTCGGATAGGGATTGGGCGAAACTCCCTTGGAAGTGGCACTCTGAAAAAATTTCCAAGTTTGGCTGACTTAGAAAAAATTCGAGAACCAGGATGAGGAGGGGGAAAATGTGGCCAGTCAGGCCGACCCGAAGTGCCTCTTAGGCGGATAAGGGTTGGGCGAAACTCCCTTGAAAGTGGCACTCTGAAAAAATTTCCAAGTTTGGCTGACTTAGAAAAAATTCGAGAACCAGGATGAGGAGGGGGAAAATGTGGCCAGTCAGGCCGACCCGAAGTGCCTCTTAGGCGGATAGGGGTTGGGCGAAACTCCCTTGAAAGTGGCACTCTGAAAAAATTTCCAAGTTTGGCTGACTTAGAAAAAATTCGAGAACCAGGATGAGGAGGGGGAAAATGTGGCCAGTCAGGCCGACCTGAAGTGCCTCTTAGGCGGATAAGGGTTGGGCGAAACTCCCTTGAAAGTGGCACTCTGAAAAAATTTCCAAGTTTGGCTGACTTAGAAAAAATTCGAGAACCAGGATGAGGAGGGGGAAAATGTGGCCAGTCAGGCCGACCTGAAGTGCCTCTTAGGCGGATAAGGGTTGGGCGAAACTCCCTTGAAAGTGGCACTCTGAAAAAATTTCCAAGTTTGGCTGACTTAGAAAAAATTCGAGAACCAGGATGAGGAGGGGGAAAATGTGGCCAGTCAGGCCGACCCGAAGTGCCTCTTAGGCGGATAGGGGTTGGGCGAAACTCCCTTGAAAGTGGCACTCTGAAAAAATTTCCAAGTTTGGCTGACTTAGAAAAAATTCGAGAACCAGGATGAGGAGGGGGAAAATGTGGCCAGTCAGGCCGACCTGAAGTGCCTCTTAGGCGGATAGGGGTTGGGCGAAACTCCCTTGAAAGTGGCACTCTGAAAAAATTTCCAAGTTTGGCTGACTTAGAAAAAATTCGAGAACCAGGATGAGGAGGGGGAAAATGTGGCCAGTCAGGCCGACCCGAAGTGCCTCTTAGGCGGATAGGGGTTGGGCGAAACTCCCTTGAAAGTGGCACTCTGAAAAAATTTCCAAGTTTGGCTGACTTAGAAAAAATTCGAGAACCAGGATGAGGAGGGGGAAAATGTGGCCAGTCAGGCCGACCTGAAGTGCCTCTTAGGCGGATAGGGGTTGGGCGAAACTCCCTTGAAAGTGGCACTCTGAAAAAATTTCCAAGTTTGGCTGACTTAGAAAAAATTCGAGAACCAGGATGAGGAGGGGGAAAATGTGGCCAGTCAGGCCGACCCGAAGTGCCTCTTAGGCGGATAGGGGTTGGGCGAAACTCCCTTGAAAGTGGCACTCTGAAAAAATTTCCAAGTTTGGCTGACTTAGAAAAAATTCGAGAACCAGGATGAGGAGGGGGAAAATGTGGCCAGTCAGGCCGACCTGAAGTGCCTCTTAGGCGGATAGGGGTTGGGCGAAACTCCCTTGAAAGTGGCACTCTGAAAAAATTTCCAAGTTTGGCTGACTTAGAAAAAATTCGAGAACCAGGATGAGGAGGGGGAAAATGTGGCCAGTCAGGCCGACCTGAAGTGCCTCTTAGGCGGATAAGGGTTGGGCGAAACTCCCTTGAAAGTGGCACTCTGAAAAAATTTCCAAGTTTGGCTGACTTAGAAAAAATTCGAGAACCAGGATGAGGAGGGGGAAAATGTGGCCAGTCAGGCCGACCTGAAGTGCCTCTTAGGCGGATAAGGGTTGGGCGAAACTCCCTTGAAAGTGGCACTCTGAAAAAATTTCCAAGTTTGGCTGACTTAGAAAAAATTCGAGAACCAGGATGAGGAGGGGGAAAATGTGGCCAGTCAGGCCGACCCGAAGTGCCTCTTAGGCGGATAGGGGTTGGGCGAAACTCCCTTGAAAGTGGCACTCTGAAAAAATTTCCAAGTTTGGCTGACTTAGAAAAAATTCGAGAACCAGGATGAGGAGGGGGAAAATGTGGCCAGTCAGGCCGACCTGAAGTGCCTCTTAGGCGGATAGGGGTTGGGCGAAACTCCCTTGAAAGTGGCACTCTGAAAAAATTTCCAAGTTTGGCTGACTTAGAAAAAATTCGAGAACCAGGATGAGGAGGGGGAAAATGTGGCCAGTCAGGCCGACCTGAAGTGCCTCTTAGGCGGATAGGGGTTGGGCGAAACTCCCTTGAAAGTGGCACTCTGAAAATATTTCCAAGTTGGGCTGACTTAGAAAAAATTCGAGAACCAGGCTGAGGAGGGGACCATCTGGCAAGGGAGTCCGACCTAAAGTGCATCTAAAGCGGATATGGGTTGGTCGAGCCTCCCTTGATTTGCCCTGGAGCTCCCACGTCTTAAAAAGGTCTCTCCTATAATTGTACACCAACCATTTTGAGGTTTGGGTGCAAACCTCTCGAATGGGGGGACTCGGTCCCCTATCTACAGCGCCCCTAATGACGACAGGTGGTACTGCGCCCCTGGTAGCCCGGCCATTGAAAATGAATGGGCCCATTCATTTCAATGGGGAATTTCGACCCCTGGTTGCCCGCCATTCATTTCAATGGGGAATTTCGACCCCTGGTCGCCCGCCATTCATTTCAATGGGGACTTTCGACCCCTGGTTGCCCGCCATTCATTTCAATGGGGGATTTCGACCCCTGGTCGCCCGCCATTCATTTCAATGGGGGATTTCGACCCCTGGTAGCCCGCCATTCATTTCAATGGGGGACTTGGACCCCTGGTAGCCCGCCATTCATTTCAATGGGGGACTTGGACCCCTGGTAGCCCGCCATTCATTTCAATGGGGGATTTCGACCCCTGGTCGCCCGCCATTCATTTCAATGGGGGATTTCGACCCCTGGTAGCCCGCCATTCATTTCAATGGGGGACTTCGACCCCTGGTTGCCCGCCATTCATTTCAATGGGGGATTTCGACCCCTGGTCGCCCGCCATTCATTTCAATGGGGGATTTCGACCCCTGGTAGCCCGCCATTCATTTCAATGGGGGATTTCGACCCCTGGTCGCCCGCCATTCATTTCAATGGGGACTTTCGACCCCTGGTTGCCCGCCATTCATTTCAATGGGGGATTTCGACCCCTGGTCGCCCGCCATTCATTTCAATGGGGGATTTCGACCCCTGGTCGCCCGCCATTCATTTCAATGGGGGACTTCGACCCCTGGTTGCCCGCCATTCATTTCAATGGGGGATTTCGACCCCTGGTTGCCCGGCATTCGTTCCTATGTGGCGGGGGATTTCAACCCCAGGTCGCCCTCGTGTGGTTCTTTTTGGCGCAGCTGACGGGCTCCGCTGCTCATGGAGGTTTGCTAGTGGAGGATAACCCCCTGCCTGGGCAACTCGAACGCCCGGCATTCGTTCCTATGTGGCGGGGGATTTCAACCCCAGGTCGCCCTCGTGTGGTTCTTTTTGGCGCAGCTGACGGGCTCCGCTGCTCATGGAGGTTTGCTAGTGGAGGATAACCCCCTGCCTGGGCAACTCGAACGCCCGGCTCCCCCCCGGTCCGCTGGAGCTCCTCCGACGGCCAGCAACAAGCCCCGAAGACGGGCGCGCTCCCCCCGGTCCGCTGGAGCTCCTCCGACGGCCAGCAACAAGCCCCGAAGACGGGCGCGCTCCCCGCGGTCCGCTGGAGCTCCTCCGACGGCCAGCAACAAGCCCCGACGACGGGCGCGCTCCCCGCGGTCCGCTGGAGCTCCGCCGACGGCCAGCAACAAGCCCCGAAGACGGGCGCGCTCCCCGCGGTCCGCTGGAGCTCCGCCGACGGCCAGCAACAAGCCCCGAAGACGGGCGCGCTCCCCGCGGTCCGCTGGAGCTCCGCCGACGGCCAGCAACAAGCCCCGAAGACGGGCGCGCTCCCCGCGGTCCGCTGGAGCTCCTCCGACGGCCAGCAACAAGCCCCGAAGACGGGCGCGCTCCCCGCGGTCCGCTGGAGCTCCGCCGACGGCCAGCAACAAGCCCCGAAGACGGGCGCGCTCCCCGCGGTCCGCTGGAGCTCCGCCGACGGCCAGCAACAAGCCCCGAAGACGGGCGCGCTCCCCGCGGTCCGCTGGAGCTCCGCCGACGGCCAGCAACAAGCCCCGAAGACGGGCGCGCTCCCCGCGGTCCGCTGGAGCTCCGCCGACGGCCAGCAACAAGCCCCGAAGACGGGCGCGCTCCCCGCGGTCCGCTGGAGCTCCTCCGACGGCCAGCAACAAGCCCCGAAGACGGGCGCGCTCCCCGCGGTCCGCTGGAGCTCCGCCGACGGCCAGCAACAAGCCCCGAAGACGGGCGCGCTCCCCGCGGTCCGCTGGAGCTCCGCCGACGGCCAGCAACAAGCCCCGAAGACGGGCGCGCTCCCCGCGGTCCGCTGGAGCTCCGCCGACGGCCAGCAACAAGCCCCGAAGACGGGCGCGCTCCCCGCGGTCCGCTGGAGCTCCGCCGACGGCCAGCAACAAGCCCCGAAGACGGGCGCGCTCCCCGCGGTCCGCTGGAGCTCCTCCGACGGCCAGCAACAAGCCCCGAAGACGGGCGCGCTCCCCGCGGTCCGCTGGAGCTCCGCCGACGGCCAGCAACAAGCCCCGAAGACGGGCGCGCTCCCCGCGGTCCGCTGGAGCTCCGCCGACGGCCAGCAACAAGCCCCGAAGACGGGCGCGCTCCCCGCGGTCCGCTGGAGCTCCGCCGACGGCCAGCAACAAGCCCCGAAGACGGGCGCGCTCCCCGCGGTCCGCTGGAGCTCCGCCGACGGCCAGCAACAAGCCCCGAAGACGGGCGCGCTCCCCGCGGTCCGCTGGAGCTCCTCCGACGGCCAGCAACAAGCCCCGAAGACGGGCGCGCTCCCCGCGGTCCGCTGGAGCTCCGCCGACGGCCAGCAACAAGCCCCGAAGACGGGCGCGCTCCCCGCGGTCCGCTGGAGCTCCGCCGACGGCCAGCAACAAGCCCCGAAGACGGGCGCGCTCCCCGCGGTCCGCTGGAGCTCCGCCGACGGCCAGCAACAAGCCCCGAAGACGGGCGCGCTCCCCGCGGTCCGCTGGAGCTCCTCCGACGGCCAGCAACAAGCCCCGAAGACGGGCGCGCTCCCCGCCGCCCCCCTCCTCCTTCCGCCGAAGCGGCCGGGTGGGAGGGAGGGACAGAGGAACGCGGCCCGCCGCCCGCCGAACCCGCGTGGGTTTTGGGTCTGATAAATGCGCGCGTCCCCGGGGGTCGGCGCTCGTTTGCATGTATTAGCTCTAGAATTGCCACAGTTATCCAAGTAACGGCGGAGCGATCAAAGGAACCATAACTGATTTAATGAGCCATTCGCAGTTTCACTGTACGGGCCGTGTGTACTTAGACTTGCATGGCTTAATCTTTGAGACAAGCATATGCTACTGGCAGGATCAACCAGGTAGCCTCTGGCGCGGCCGCAGGCGGCGGGCGGGCGGCGCGAGGAGCGAGACCTTCGCCGCCGACGGGCGGTTCGGGTCGCGTCGCGGGCGCCGCCACCGCCGCCTGCCGGCCGGCTGGGGCGGACGGTGCCTTTTCGGGGGGGGGGTTGCGCTATTGGAAGAACGATCGGGACGAGCAGATCGAGATCGCGGTAGAGGCCCACGCCGCGGTGGCATTGGGGCACGCACGCACGCACGCCTACTGGCCTCCCTCTCGAACCTCCGCGCGGCGCGCCAGGTGCTTCGGCCTCGCCATTTGTTTGAAGGGCATGAGAAACATAGTGCTTCCGGAGGCACCGCCGCCGCCTCCGGGCGCCAACCTCCCCCAGACTGGGCTCGCGCCTGTCGGGCGGGGGAGGGAGGGCCGGCGGGGCGCCGGGCTCCGTCGTAGGACGGCCGGGTGATGGCTTCGTAACCCCCCCGCCCCGGTTAAAGGGAGGGGGGGCGTACGTCGCCGGTTCGGGGGGCGTCTCGGCCTCGCTTCCAATCGGGCGCGCCGGGGCTGTGCGAGCGCCGGGCCGTCAAAGGCCGGCGTTCGCGGTGGCCGGGGCGCTGTAAGGCGACCCGCGAGCCGGAGGAGCCGCCCGCCCGAACACCGGCGCGAGGCCGGCCGGCGGGGGCCCTCCGAAGGCGGGTCTTGGATGCCGTTCGTACGTGGGAGAAGGTGCGGCGTGTCGCGGGCGACGGCCTGCTGCCGAGGCTCCGGAGGCTCCGGAGGCTCCGGGGGCGGCGCTCTGAAAATATCCGGAAGATCGGCCGACTTGGAAAAAAATTTGAGAACCGGGGCTGAGGAGGGGGAAAATCTGGCCAGGGAGGCCGACCCGAAGTGCCTCTAAGTCGGATAGGGATTGGGCGAAACTCCCTTGGAAGTGGCACTCTGAAAAAATTTCCAAGTTTGGCTGACTTAGAAAAAATTCGAGAACCAGGATGAGGAGGGGGAAAATGTGGCCAGTCAGGCCGACCCGAAGTGCCTCTTAGGCGGATAAGGGTTGGGCGAAACTCCCTTGAAAGTGGCACTCTGAAAAAATTTCCAAGTTTGGCTGACTTAGAAAAAATTCGAGAACCAGGATGAGGAGGGGGAAAATGTGGCCAGTCAGGCCGACCCGAAGTGCCTCTTAGGCGGATAGGGGTTGGGCGAAACTCCCTTGAAAGTGGCACTCTGAAAAAATTTCCAAGTTTGGCTGACTTAGAAAAAATTCGAGAACCAGGATGAGGAGGGGGAAAATGTGGCCAGTCAGGCCGACCTGAAGTGCCTCTTAGGCGGATAAGGGTTGGGCGAAACTCCCTTGAAAGTGGCACTCTGAAAAAATTTCCAAGTTTGGCTGACTTAGAAAAAATTCGAGAACCAGGATGAGGAGGGGGAAAATGTGGCCAGTCAGGCCGACCTGAAGTGCCTCTTAGGCGGATAAGGGTTGGGCGAAACTCCCTTGAAAGTGGCACTCTGAAAAAATTTCCAAGTTTGGCTGACTTAGAAAAAATTCGAGAACCAGGATGAGGAGGGGGAAAATGTGGCCAGTCAGGCCGACCCGAAGTGCCTCTTAGGCGGATAGGGGTTGGGCGAAACTCCCTTGAAAGTGGCACTCTGAAAAAATTTCCAAGTTTGGCTGACTTAGAAAAAATTCGAGAACCAGGATGAGGAGGGGGAAAATGTGGCCAGTCAGGCCGACCTGAAGTGCCTCTTAGGCGGATAGGGGTTGGGCGAAACTCCCTTGAAAGTGGCACTCTGAAAAAATTTCCAAGTTTGGCTGACTTAGAAAAAATTCGAGAACCAGGATGAGGAGGGGGAAAATGTGGCCAGTCAGGCCGACCCGAAGTGCCTCTTAGGCGGATAGGGGTTGGGCGAAACTCCCTTGAAAGTGGCACTCTGAAAAAATTTCCAAGTTTGGCTGACTTAGAAAAAATTCGAGAACCAGGATGAGGAGGGGGAAAATGTGGCCAGTCAGGCCGACCTGAAGTGCCTCTTAGGCGGATAGGGGTTGGGCGAAACTCCCTTGAAAGTGGCACTCTGAAAAAATTTCCAAGTTTGGCTGACTTAGAAAAAATTCGAGAACCAGGATGAGGAGGGGGAAAATGTGGCCAGTCAGGCCGACCCGAAGTGCCTCTTAGGCGGATAGGGGTTGGGCGAAACTCCCTTGAAAGTGGCACTCTGAAAAAATTTCCAAGTTTGGCTGACTTAGAAAAAATTCGAGAACCAGGATGAGGAGGGGGAAAATGTGGCCAGTCAGGCCGACCTGAAGTGCCTCTTAGGCGGATAGGGGTTGGGCGAAACTCCCTTGAAAGTGGCACTCTGAAAAAATTTCCAAGTTTGGCTGACTTAGAAAAAATTCGAGAACCAGGATGAGGAGGGGGAAAATGTGGCCAGTCAGGCCGACCCGAAGTGCCTCTTAGGCGGATAGGGGTTGGGCGAAACTCCCTTGAAAGTGGCACTCTGAAAAAATTTCCAAGTTTGGCTGACTTAGAAAAAATTCGAGAACCAGGATGAGGAGGGGGAAAATGTGGCCAGTCAGGCCGACCTGAAGTGCCTCTTAGGCGGATAGGGGTTGGGCGAAACTCCCTTGAAAGTGGCACTCTGAAAAAATTTCCAAGTTTGGCTGACTTAGAAAAAATTCGAGAACCAGGATGAGGAGGGGGAAAATGTGGCCAGTCAGGCCGACCCGAAGTGCCTCTTAGGCGGATAGGGGTTGGGCGAAACTCCCTTGAAAGTGGCACTCTGAAAAAATTTCCAAGTTTGGCTGACTTAGAAAAAATTCGAGAACCAGGATGAGGAGGGGGAAAATGTGGCCAGTCAGGCCGACCTGAAGTGCCTCTTAGGCGGATAGGGGTTGGGCGAAACTCCCTTGAAAGTGGCACTCTGAAAAAATTTCCAAGTTTGGCTGACTTAGAAAAAATTCGAGAACCAGGATGAGGAGGGGGAAAATGTGGCCAGTCAGGCCGACCCGAAGTGCCTCTTAGGCGGATAGGGGTTGGGCGAAACTCCCTTGAAAGTGGCACTCTGAAAAAATTTCCAAGTTTGGCTGACTTAGAAAAAATTCGAGAACCAGGATGAGGAGGGGGAAAATGTGGCCAGTCAGGCCGACCTGAAGTGCCTCTTAGGCGGATAGGGGTTGGGCGAAACTCCCTTGAAAGTGGCACTCTGAAAAAATTTCCAAGTTTGGCTGACTTAGAAAAAATTCGAGAACCAGGATGAGGAGGGGGAAAATGTGGCCAGTCAGGCCGACCTGAAGTGCCTCTTAGGCGGATAAGGGTTGGGCGAAACTCCCTTGAAAGTGGCACTCTGAAAAAATTTCCAAGTTTGGCTGACTTAGAAAAAATTCGAGAACCAGGATGAGGAGGGGGAAAATGTGGCCAGTCAGGCCGACCTGAAGTGCCTCTTAGGCGGATAAGGGTTGGGCGAAACTCCCTTGAAAGTGGCACTCTGAAAAAATTTCCAAGTTTGGCTGACTTAGAAAAAATTCGAGAACCAGGATGAGGAGGGGGAAAATGTGGCCAGTCAGGCCGACCCGAAGTGCCTCTTAGGCGGATAGGGGTTGGGCGAAACTCCCTTGAAAGTGGCACTCTGAAAAAATTTCCAAGTTTGGCTGACTTAGAAAAAATTCGAGAACCAGGATGAGGAGGGGGAAAATGTGGCCAGTCAGGCCGACCTGAAGTGCCTCTTAGGCGGATAGGGGTTGGGCGAAACTCCCTTGAAAGTGGCACTCTGAAAAAATTTCCAAGTTTGGCTGACTTAGAAAAAATTCGAGAACCAGGATGAGGAGGGGGAAAATGTGGCCAGTCAGGCCGACCTGAAGTGCCTCTTAGGCGGATAGGGGTTGGGCGAAACTCCCTTGAAAGTGGCACTCTGAAAATATTTCCAAGTTGGGCTGACTTAGAAAAAATTCGAGAACCAGGCTGAGGAGGGGACCATCTGGCAAGGGAGTCCGACCTAAAGTGCATCTAAAGCGGATATGGGTTGGTCGAGCCTCCCTTGATTTGCCCTGGAGCTCCCACGTCTTAAAAAGGTCTCTCCTATAATTGTACACCAACCATTTTGAGGTTTGGGTGCAAACCTCTCGAATGGGGGGACTCGGTCCCCTATCTACAGCGCCCCTAATGACGACAGGTGGTACTGCGCCCCTGGTAGCCCGGCCATTGAAAATGAATGGGCCCATTCATTTCAATGGGGAATTTCGACCCCTGGTTGCCCGCCATTCATTTCAATGGGGAATTTCGACCCCTGGTCGCCCGCCATTCATTTCAATGGGGACTTTCGACCCCTGGTTGCCCGCCATTCATTTCAATGGGGGATTTCGACCCCTGGTCGCCCGCCATTCATTTCAATGGGGGATTTCGACCCCTGGTAGCCCGCCATTCATTTCAATGGGGGACTTGGACCCCTGGTAGCCCGCCATTCATTTCAATGGGGGACTTGGACCCCTGGTAGCCCGCCATTCATTTCAATGGGGGATTTCGACCCCTGGTCGCCCGCCATTCATTTCAATGGGGGATTTCGACCCCTGGTAGCCCGCCATTCATTTCAATGGGGGACTTCGACCCCTGGTTGCCCGCCATTCATTTCAATGGGGGATTTCGACCCCTGGTCGCCCGCCATTCATTTCAATGGGGGATTTCGACCCCTGGTAGCCCGCCATTCATTTCAATGGGGGATTTCGACCCCTGGTCGCCCGCCATTCATTTCAATGGGGACTTTCGACCCCTGGTTGCCCGCCATTCATTTCAATGGGGGATTTCGACCCCTGGTCGCCCGCCATTCATTTCAATGGGGGATTTCGACCCCTGGTCGCCCGCCATTCATTTCAATGGGGGACTTCGACCCCTGGTTGCCCGCCATTCATTTCAATGGGGGATTTCGACCCCTGGTTGCCCGGCATTCGTTCCTATGTGGCGGGGGATTTCAACCCCAGGTCGCCCTCGTGTGGTTCTTTTTGGCGCAGCTGACGGGCTCCGCTGCTCATGGAGGTTTGCTAGTGGAGGATAACCCCCTGCCTGGGCAACTCGAACGCCCGGCATTCGTTCCTATGTGGCGGGGGATTTCAACCCCAGGTCGCCCTCGTGTGGTTCTTTTTGGCGCAGCTGACGGGCTCCGCTGCTCATGGAGGTTTGCTAGTGGAGGATAACCCCCTGCCTGGGCAACTCGAACGCCCGGCTCCCCCCCGGTCCGCTGGAGCTCCTCCGACGGCCAGCAACAAGCCCCGAAGACGGGCGCGCTCCCCCCGGTCCGCTGGAGCTCCTCCGACGGCCAGCAACAAGCCCCGAAGACGGGCGCGCTCCCCGCGGTCCGCTGGAGCTCCTCCGACGGCCAGCAACAAGCCCCGACGACGGGCGCGCTCCCCGCGGTCCGCTGGAGCTCCGCCGACGGCCAGCAACAAGCCCCGAAGACGGGCGCGCTCCCCGCGGTCCGCTGGAGCTCCGCCGACGGCCAGCAACAAGCCCCGAAGACGGGCGCGCTCCCCGCGGTCCGCTGGAGCTCCGCCGACGGCCAGCAACAAGCCCCGAAGACGGGCGCGCTCCCCGCGGTCCGCTGGAGCTCCTCCGACGGCCAGCAACAAGCCCCGAAGACGGGCGCGCTCCCCGCGGTCCGCTGGAGCTCCTCCGACGGCCAGCAACAAGCCCCGAAGACGGGCGCGCTCCCCGCGGTCCGCTGGAGCTCCGCCGACGGCCAGCAACAAGCCCCGAAGACGGGCGCGCTCCCCGCGGTCCGCTGGAGCTCCGCCGACGGCCAGCAACAAGCCCCGAAGACGGGCGCGCTCCCCGCGGTCCGCTGGAGCTCCGCCGACGGCCAGCAACAAGCCCCGAAGACGGGCGCGCTCCCCGCGGTCCGCTGGAGCTCCGCCGACGGCCAGCAACAAGCCCCGAAGACGGGCGCGCTCCCCGCGGTCCGCTGGAGCTCCTCCGACGGCCAGCAACAAGCCCCGAAGACGGGCGCGCTCCCCGCGGTCCGCTGGAGCTCCGCCGACGGCCAGCAACAAGCCCCGAAGACGGGCGCGCTCCCCGCGGTCCGCTGGAGCTCCGCCGACGGCCAGCAACAAGCCCCGAAGACGGGCGCGCTCCCCGCGGTCCGCTGGAGCTCCGCCGACGGCCAGCAACAAGCCCCGAAGACGGGCGCGCTCCCCGCGGTCCGCTGGAGCTCCGCCGACGGCCAGCAACAAGCCCCGAAGACGGGCGCGCTCCCCGCGGTCCGCTGGAGCTCCTCCGACGGCCAGCAACAAGCCCCGAAGACGGGCGCGCTCCCCGCGGTCCGCTGGAGCTCCGCCGACGGCCAGCAACAAGCCCCGAAGACGGGCGCGCTCCCCGCGGTCCGCTGGAGCTCCGCCGACGGCCAGCAACAAGCCCCGAAGACGGGCGCGCTCCCCGCGGTCCGCTGGAGCTCCGCCGACGGCCAGCAACAAGCCCCGAAGACGGGCGCGCTCCCCGCGGTCCGCTGGAGCTCCTCCGACGGCCAGCAACAAGCCCCGAAGACGGGCGCGCTCCCCGCGGTCCGCTGGAGCTCCGCCGACGGCCAGCAACAAGCCCCGAAGACGGGCGCGCTCCCCCCGGTCCGCTGGAGCTCCTCCAACGGCCAGCAACAAGCCCCGAAGACGGGCGCGCTCCCCCCGGTCCGCTGGAGCTCCTCCAACGGCCAGCAACAAGCCCCGAAGACGGGCGCGCTCCCCGCGGTCCGCTGGAGCTCCGCCAACGGCCAGCAACAAGCCCCGAAGACGGGCGCGCTCCCCGCGGTCCGCTGGAGCTCCTCCAACGGCCAGCAACAAGCCCCGAAGACGGACGCGCTCCCCCCGGTCCGCTGGAGCTCCGCCAACGGCCAGCAACAAGCCCCG